>NC_070586.1:4699376-4714376 GCF_027409825.1 Scomber japonicus | reverse complement strand
CTCCTCCCTCCCTCCTACCTTCCTCCCTCCTTCCTACCTACCTCCCTTCCTTCCTTCCTTTCTTCCTTCCTTCCCTCCCTACCTTCCTCCCTCCTTCCTACCTACCTCCCTTCCTTCCTTCCTTCCTTCCCTCCCTCCTACCTTCCTCCCTCCTTCCTTTCTTCCTTCCTTAATAAATGTGTTCTAGTTTGATGGTTAGTCTGTGGAGGAAAGACGAGACTTTATATTCACACATCATACTGAACGCTGCAGGATGAGCTGCTGGTTCAGGTCTTAGTAAAGAGATTTAGATGTTTTTTTACTATTATTGAGGATTCATTTCTTAATAATCACATGCTTTTTTAAATGTCAGTAAAACAAGAGTGCAGTGTAACAATGTCAACTGTCAAAAAACCCCAAAATATTGAGTTTATTATCAAATCAAATCAAGAAAAACAGCATTTTTTTGCCATTTTTGCTGAAAAATGTATTGAAATTATTAAATGATCGATTGTCATAATAGTTGCAGATGAATTTTTTAGTGAAGTAAATTTTATTTTTTATATTCACACATCATACTGAACGCTGCAGGATGAGCTGATCAGGTCTTAGTAAAGAGATTTAGATGTTTTTTACATTATTGAGGATTCATTTCTTAATAATCAGCAAAATAAGAGTGCAATGTAACATCCTTAAATATTTTATTTTGTCTGATTAATTGTCAAAAAACCCAAAATATTCAGTTTACTATCAAATCAAATCAAGAAAAACAGCATTTTTTGCCATTTTTGCTGAAAAATGTATCGAAATGATTAAATTATTAATTGTCATAATAGTTGCAGATGAATTTGATTATTGAGGATTCATTTCTTAATAATCACTTTTTTAAATGTCAGTAAAACAAGAGTGCAGTGTAACATCCTTTAGATTTATTTTACATTATTGAGGATTAAGTTCTTAATAATCTCATGGAGTGCAATGAAACATCCTTAAATATTTTATTTTGTCTGATCCACTGTCAAAAAAACCCCAAAATATTCAGTTTACTATCAAATCAGATTAAAAAGCATTTTTGCAATTTTAGCTGAAAAATATATTATTATAATTATCGATTGTCATAATAGTTGCAGATACATTTTTTAGTGAAGTAAATTGTATTTTTTAGCAGAGCTGCAACTAATGACTGTTGTAGTTATACATTAATCTGACTTATGATTAATTTAAGGCATTAGAACATGAGTACAGCTTGTATAGCTTATAGATTTACTGTTAAATTATATCATAGTTTCATTTCTATAGTGTTGCCCCATGAAAAGATATAATAAAATATTTGCTTAAAAGTGAGAGGTGTACCGACTTTTGTGAGATACTGTATGTCTGTATATATTCTAACTAATACTTTATGACCCATGAAATGTCTGTACGGTCTTATTCTTGTTTTGCAAATCAAGTTAAAATTTGTGTATTATGTCTTATGTTAGTTTTGTTAATATGGAGATGTGGATGTGTCCAAAATAAAGTTTCTATTCTTATTTTATTTGTTAATAAACGATCAGAAAATCTAAATCAAAGGTCGTCAAATGTCTAAAATCCCCCAAAATATTCAGTTTCCTGTCCTGTAAGAAACATAAACATATTCAATCATCACATTTAAGTCAATGAAACCTGATTATTTCTGTTTAAAACTAATAATTGAAATCACCTCAATTATATTTCTAGCAGAAAGCAAATAATAAATCTACCAGTTATGTTCCTGATTCAATTTATTCTGTTTAAAAAGTCAAAACATACTTAATTAATCATCATTTCCTTCAGATATATTGTTTTAAAAAGTATTGAAATGATTCATCAATGATCAGAATAGTTCCAGATTTAATTCCTGTTTACTAAACTATTAAATTATTCATTATTGCAGCTCTAAAAAAAAGCTTTAACTTTATTTAACCCTCCTGTTGTCCTCGAGTAAAGGAAGGAAGCTAGGAAGGAGGGAGGAAGGAGGGAGGGAGGAAGGTAGGGAGGGAAGGAAGGAAGAAAGGAAGGAAGGGAGGTAGGTAGGAAGGAAGGAGGAAGGTAGGAGGGAGGGAAGGAAGGAAGGAAGGAAGGGAGGTAGGTAGGAAGGAGGGAGGAAGGTAGGGAGGGAAGGAAGGAAGAAAGGGAGGAAGGGAGGTAGGTAGGAAGGAGGGAGGAAGGTAGGGAGGGAAGGAAGAAAGAAAGGAAGGAAGGAAGGGACGTAGGTAGGAAGGAGGGAGGAAGGGAGGTAGGTAGGAAGGAGGGAGGAAGGGAGGTAGGTAGGAAGGAGGGAGGAAGGTAGGGAGGGAAGGAAGAAAGAAAGCAAGGAAGGGAGGTAAGTAGGAAGGAGGGAGGAAGGTAGGAGGGAGGGAAAGAAGGAAGGAAGGGAGGAAGAAGGGAGGTAGGTAGGAAGGAGGGAGGAAGGTAGGAGGGAGGGAAGGAAGGAAGTTAAGGAAGGAGGGAGGGAAGGAAGGAAGAAAGGAAGGGAGGGAGGTAGGTAGGAAAGAGGGAGGAAGGTAGGAGGGAGGGAAGGAAGGAAGGAAGGAAGGAAGGAAGGAAGGGAGGTAGGTAGGAAGGAGGGAGGAAGGTAGGAGGGAGGGAAGGAAGGAAGGAAGGAAGGAAGGAAGGAAGGAACAGTCAAAACAGACGGGGTCAATTTGACCCGGGAGGACGACAGGAAGGTTAAATGTTTGTGTAAATGCAAAATGTAAAATAATGTAATGTAAAATGATGCAGGTTTAATTCCTGTCTACTAAACTATTAAATTATTAATTATTGCAGCCCTTAAAAAAGGCACATAACTTTATTTAAATGTTAGTTATATAATAATAAAGTTTTATATTTAGGTGATAAATGATGCCGGTCTTACAGTAAAATGGATTTAATGTAGTTTAAACTAGTTGTAATAAAAGAGAGAGAGAGTCTGAAGAAGGGAGAGAGTTAGAGAAAGAGAGAGAGAGAGAGAGAGAGTCTGAAGAAGGGAGAGAGAGAGAGAGAGAGAGAGAGAGAGAGAGAGAGAGAGAGAGAGAGAGAGAGAGTCTGAAGAAGGGAGAGAGTTAGAGAGAAAGAGAGAGAGAGAGTCTGAAGAAGGGAGAGAGTTAGAGAAAGAGAGAGAGAGAGTCTGAAGAAGGGAGAGAGTTAGAGAAAGAGAGAGAGAAAGAGAGAGAGAGAGAGAGTCTGAAGAAGGGAGAGAGTTAGAGAGAAAGAGAGAGAGAGAGAGAGAGAGAGTCTGAAGAAGCGAGAGAGTTAGAGAGAAAGAGAGAGAGAGAGAGAGAGAGAGAGAGAGAGAGAGAGAGAGAGTCTGAAGAAGCGAGAGAGTTAGAGAGAAAGAGAGAGAGAGAGAGAGAGAGAGAGAGAGAGAGAGAGAGTCTGAAGAAGGGAGAGAGAAAGAGAGAAAGAGAGAGAGAGAGTCTGAAGAAGGGAGAGAGTTAGAGAGAAAGAGAGAGAGAGAGAGAGAGAGAGAGAGAGAGTCTGAAGAAGGGAGAGAGTTAGAGAGAAAGAGAGAGAGAGAGAGAGAGAGGGAGGAAGAAGGGAGAGAGTTAGAGAAAGAGAGAAATGTGATTATTTACTTTAACTTTTTACTGAGGCTGAATCTAATCTGTCTGTCTCTGCCTCTTTACATTTACAAGAACCAGAGGACCTGAGGTAAGAGGGGAGGATTAACTCTCTCTCACACACACACACACACACACACACACACACACACACACACACACACACACACACAGGCCGACAGTGTGTGTGTGTGTGTGTGTGTGTGTGTGTGTGTGTGTGTGTGTGTGTGTGTGTGTTTGAGAGAGTGGATTACAGCTCTCTCTTTCAGTCATTGATCTCAGCTGTCAGTACTTACTGCTCTGTCACTGTCCACACACACACACACACACACACACACACACACACACACACACACACACACACACACACACACACACACACACACACACACACACGCAAGAACTATCCAGCTATCTAGCAAACACACAGTCGGAGTTATTTATGTTTTGCTCAGTAATGTGTTGGTATTTTTTTACACTTTCTTGCCTTTATTAGACACTTTTTGGCAAAGAGGCCGACAGAAAACTAGAGAGGGGGGGGGGGGGGAGAGGGAGAGAGAGAGAGAGAGAGAGAGAGAGAGAGAGAGAGAGGGACACACAGAGAGAGAGAGAGAGAGGAGAGAGAGAGACATAGAGAGAGAGAGAGACATAGAGAGAGAGAGAGAGACATAGAGAGAGAGGGAGAGAGAGAGAGAGAGAGAGAGAGACATAGAGAGAGAGGGAGAGACATAGAGAGAGAGAGAGAGACATAGAGAGAGAGAGAGACATAGAGAGAGAGAGAGACATAGAGAGAGAGAGAGAGAGAGAGGGAGGGAGAGGACGGGATTGACACATAAAGGTTTCCTACTGGACTCAAACCAGTGACTAAACATTTAAATAGAATAAAACAGTGTTTCTGCACATTTCATGCATTATGGAGGCAGAGCTAAGAAACTGACTTTGCAAACATATATATATATACAGTTTCATTAATCCCAATATGTATCTGTCCTTTAAAAAGCAACATGAGGAGTCACACAGGTAGATGCATAATAAGATCAGTACTGGTGCTGATTCAGACTGTTTCATGAGTCTGAGGATTTAAACCAAACTCTGAATATTAAAACGTTCTGAAAACGCTCCGTTATGTGAGTGACAGCTGCCAGCGAGCCGCCTGCTTAACGTCAAATAACAGCTGTGTGTGTGTGTGTGTGTGTGTGTGTGTGTGTGTGTGTGTGTGTGTGTCTGCAGCATACTAACAGTGTTTTCACCCTTTGACCTTATTACAGAGAGTAAATCTTCCCGTTGTCTGCAAACCAAGCAGACGCTGGATAGATACCCTCTGTGTGTGTGTGTGTGTGTGTGTGTGTGTGTGTGTGTGTGTGTGTGTGTGTGTGTGTGTGTGTGTGTGTGTGTGTGTGTGTGTGTGTGTGTGTGTTGTCCAGACAGGAATGTGCTTCATTTATCAGTTAAAAACACTTAAGTGCCGCTCCGCACCATGTGGCATGTAAATGGCCGCCTCACCATCAGCGGACGATGTGTGTGTGACGAGTGTGTGTGTGTTAGATGTGTTTATCGTGGAGTGTGTGACGTGTGTGCGTGTCAATAAGTCACTAATGCAGCTAAGAGTTATCTCCGACCAAGGTGTTACGACACTTTCTCACACACACACACACACACACACACACACACACACACTACAGATTTGAGCAAATTTTAATGTTGTTTGCATTCAGGCCTCACTGACCAAAATGTTATAAATTAAATATAAAGTGACAAAAAAATGTGAGATTTCTGGTTTTATGAAGATAAAACTGAGTATGGAAGAACATTTAGGTTAAATCAAATAGAATATAGTAATAAAGTAAAAGTATCTTCTTTATTTAATTTACAGATTTCCTAAAAAAAATGTAATGTGCAAATTTTACTAACATTGCAACATCTCTGAGTTTTGCATTGTGGCAATAAGTCAAAATTATTCTATGTTTCAAACTTAAAACTATTCAAACGTTGTGCATCACTGACTTCCTCTGGTTGTAACTTCAGCTCTGCTTTACTTTTAACACCAAACAGAAAGATTACAGCTGTGAATCAACTCTAGGAATCAGACTACAGACGATGAGGAAGATGATAAAGATAAATCTCCTCTGTTATTTTACAGCTGTCAGATATCAGAAGCTAACGCTAACGCTAACGCTAAATACACATGTGCAGAAGGTTTAAAGAAGCAGAGTGGTGCCGTGTGCAGCAGCAGCAGCGTCGCCTCGTACAAACACAGTTATGGGTTCAAACCTCCGACCGACTGAAGACTTGAGCCTGAAAGCTTTGTTTCTGTCTGAGACTCAGAGACCAAAAACATGCAGGTTTGGTTTAACAGCTGTGGATGTGAGAGTTAATGTTTGTCTACCGAACTGGTCCAAACTGCTGCCCCCCAACAAAAAAACTAATGTATAAGTTTATAAAGATCCTGCTATTATCTACTGAAGCCCAAAACTATATTTAAGATAGTTGTAAGTTTAATAAATATATAGAATCATGATTTTTAGGTGTCTTTATATTGTGAGGTGGCTTCCTTCTAAACTAACCTTTTACATTTCAATGAGTGGAAATGTAAATATGAGTTTGTTGCAGCCTGAAAGAGGAAAGTAAGAAATCAAAAGAAGAAGAAAATAAAGGAGGAAGGAAGGAAAATATGTGCTTGTATGTACATACATATATATATATATATATTTGGAAAATGCCTGACAGTGATGTAAAAGCTTCTAATGTTTAACTAATGATCTAAAATCTAAAATATACTGCAGACACGAGCTTCTACAACAGGAAACTAAATTATATATGGATATTAAAAGTCTGTTTTTGGTCTTTAGTCTGTCAAATATCAACGTCAGAAAATGTGTGACAGTCACTCCTCTTCTTCTTCTTCTTCTCTATCTCCACTGAACACACTGTCTTCTTCTTCTTCTTCTACTACTACTTCTTCTTCTTCTTCTTCTCTATCTCCACTGAACACACTGTTGTCTCCTTCTTCTTCTTCTTCTACTACTACTTCTTCTTCTTCTTCTTCTCTATCTCCACTGAACACACTATTGTCTCCTTCTTCTTCTTCTTCTCTTCCCTCTTTTTTTCAGTCTAAATCCTGTAAAACTGTTTCCTGAGAGCCGATCAATGCTCTCACGCTTCTGTTCTACAGCTAATCAATGAAACTCTACTAATTCTACTGTTATCTGCTCTCTTCATCACCAGCCTCCTCCTCCTCCTCCTCCTCCTCCTCCTCCTCCTCCTTATCTCACCATGTCTCCTCCTCCTCTTTACTCTCCCTCTTTTTTCCTAATCTTACTTTCCCCCTCTTCCTCCAGCTGCAGGAGACGGACAAAATAATGCAAACACTTCATGAAAAAGTAACAAAAGAGGACAAATGATGTGTTACCGTAACTGCAGGATCATCAGATGCAGAAAAAGTAAAATAATTAACTGTTCCTCCTTCCCTCCTTCTTTCCTTCCTTTCCTTCCCTCCCTCCTTCCTTCCTCCCTCCCTCCTTCTCTCTTTCTTTCCCTCCTTCCTTCCTTCCTGCCTTCTTTCCCCTGTCCTTCTTTCCTTCCTATCCGCCCTCCCTTCCTTTCATTTGTCCTTCCTCCCTCCCTTCTTCTCTCTTTCTTTCTTTCCTTCCCTCCTTCCTTCCTTCCTCCCTTCTTTCCTCTGTCCTTCTTTCCTTCCTTCCTTTAGTTTAGTTTAGTTTATTTAAAAAGGGACAGTGTGTATTCATGAACATTTCAAATTAAAATGTAAATGCACCGGAATTAGCTAAGATAGCTAGTTTTCATCCGTTGTCCCTTGACAGGTCAGGACAGACAGAAAGAAAGAGTAATAAATAAAAATAAAAACAAAAGTAAAAAAAAATAAAAATAAAAGTAAAACAAACAAAAAACGAAAAGAAAAGAAAAGAAAAAGAAAGAGAAAAAGCTGTAAAAAGCAACTGTATACTAGCAAACACACACAGTTATCTGTAGACTAGCTGCTGAGCCTTTAGATATTTCCCTCAGGAGCTGGTGGAGAGTAAAAACAGAGCTAAAAGAGAGAGAATATTAGACTTTACATTCAGCAGCTAGACAGAAACATGACTCCTAATTAGTCATAGTGTTGATCAGTAAACTGCTGGATGTGGAAATAAAACAGATGTTTGCTAAAAAAAAAGTTCAACATATGTAGACTTTCACATAATAGAAGATTATTGGATTTAATAAATTAGATTATATCACTCAGCTGCCTCGATAATAATAAATAGAAGACTTGATTTCGGACACTTCCACATGTCCATATCAATAAAGCACATCATTACAACAGCAGGACGGAGCAGTGCAGATCTATACAGGGTCATACTGTTCACTAGCAAACACACACAGTTATCTGTAGACTAGCTGGAAGTGAACATAGTGGAGCATTTATATATTTCCCTCAGGAGCTGGTGGAGAGTAAAAACAGAGCTAAAAGAGAGAGAATATTAGACTTTACATTCAGCAGCTAGACAGAAACATGACTCCTAATTAGTCATTGTGTTGATCAGTAACTGCTGGATGTGGAAATAAGTTCAACATATCAACTTAAATCAGGTATTTTTCTCCTAAATATCAAACAAACAGGAAATAATTGACAAGCTTGTAAGTTTTTGTAACAGGACTGATGAAAAAGCAACCTTCTCCTGCTTAGAAACCTTGTAGAAAATTAAATTAAGGTTGCCTAAGATCGACTAATCCACATTATGAATAGTCAGATATGTGTGTTATTGTCTCCCATTCAGTGAAATGACGCACCTCCTCTGTCTCAGTCTTCCTTCATTCCTCCACTTCAACGTTTCCTGGTGATTTATAAGTGAATGTTTCTCTCTGAGACGAAACACTGTTCAACACTGACTCTCCACATCCAGCTGATTCTACACATTGTTGTCACTCTGGACGTTAAATCTTCTGTAACCGCAGAATGTGTTCATAGTCGACTCTGCCAGGTGGATGAAATGAAGGTTAAATAAAAAGCAAAATAAAGCCGCAGTCCTGCTTATTCATCCTGTGCATAACACGCTGGCGTTCAGTCACCACATCGTTCAGACTTCTTAAACACAACCTGTCACTGACGACTCCATTTTTCAGCTGTAAGCCTCATAAACTCTGCTGCCATCGCTGCCATCGCCGCCGTCGCTGCCCTAGAGAAACATTTGGGGGCCTCCACACATCTATTGAGAGCCGCTTCACCCTCTGAAACTGTGTTTTCAGCGAGCAGCGAGCCGACTCATAAATCAGAGGGGTAATAATGGTTCAGAGAAACAGATAATATTTGGATAACCGACTGTGATTCTCCTCAGCGTCACCGGCAGCCAGACCCCGTCAGCAGGCAGAGCTCGCTGCTTTCTCACACAACACGGAGGACGAGAGAGGAGCAGCAGAGTGTGACGCACCAACGCTAACACATGAGGTACCACCACCGCCTAGACGGAGGCACCGACAGACAGGATAATGTACCACCACCCATAGGACTGACGTACAATGACCCAGACTTAGGTACCAACACCTACAGGTAATACTGACCAGCAGACCAACCTAACACCACCGACAGGCCTGAAGACTGAGGTAAAAGGACTAATACTGAAGTACCAACACCTACAGGTAATACTGATAAACACACCACCACCTGCAGGACTGAGATTTAATGACCCAGACTGAGGTACCACCACCTAGACGGAGGTACCGACACACAGGATAACGCACCAACACCTGGAGGACTGACTACAATGACTAATACTGAAGTACCAATATCTACAGGTTATACTGACCAGTAGACCAACCTAACACCACCCACAGGCCTGAAGACTGAGGTAAAATGACTAATACTGAAGTACCACCACCCATACCAATGAACAACCACCTACAGGACTGAGGTACAATGACCTATACTGAAGTACCAACACCTACAGGTAATACTGACCAGCAGACCAGCGAACAGCCACCCTCAGGACTGAGATATAATGACTTAGACTGAGGTACCAACACCTACAGGTGGTACCGACAGCCATACCAGTATACCACCACCCATATCAACGCACCACCACCTGCAGGACGGAGGTACAATGACCCAACCAGAGGTACCACGACCTACAGGTGATACTGACCAGAAGACCAACATACCACCACCCATAGGACTGAGGTACAATGACCCAGATTGAGGTTACCAACATCTACAGGTCACATTGACCACCAGACCAACATACCACCACCTACAGGACTGAGATTTAATGACCCAGACTGAGGCATCACCACCTACAGGTAACATTGACCACCAGACCAACATACCACCACCCATACCAACGCATAACCACCTGCAGGACTGAGATTTAATGACCCAGACTGAGATATAACCACCTACAGGTACAACCAACCTCCATACCAATGCACCACCACCTGCAGGACGGAGGTACAATGACCCAAGCAGAGGTACCACCACCTACAGCACTAATAAACCACTAGCCATGGATGTGATGTACCACTACCATCATACCAATCCACTACCACCTACAAGACTGAGGTACCACCACCTAGACACGATACTAAGACAACAGATTTCTTACATATATCAGACATGTGAGCAGAAGAAGTGGTGAATCGACATCGGAAACACTACAATCAGTAGACGACCCGTTCCACCTGCTGAACCACAGCCGGTCAAACTTTAACCGCTCATACCTAAACTCCACCACAACTGGTGTTTGGCTGGTGGAACAACATCTGAGACCTCTTCACTCCGCACCTTTCCAACGATGGCTTTGAGGAGGCTGCGTCCAACCATTTCTTTAACCTTCTGAACCAAAACACATCAACATTTACGCCCACTTCACGCTGTGATCTGGCAGCTTTGCAAAGGTTTCCTTCTGCAGCTCTATTTTTCATTCATTATACAACTATTTCTGTCACTTTCATGTGTGCAAACCCATCCCCATCTTCAAGTGTGTCTGTTTGGTATAACGATGAACACATTTGCCTTCTGACCCTTATTCTCAAGGTCTACCTTTATCGTGAGACTGGGAGGGTAAAAGAGATTAAAGAACAATAAAATCTGAACCTGCAGGACAGAAAAACATGAAAGGATGGAAAAAATAAGAGAAGAGAAACTGATTTTTGATGTTTGTAGTTAACTAGTTAACTACAACAGCAATACCTTCACTGACAAACAGCTGTGCTATTAAGCTGAAGGAAACATTAACTTGGCAGCATGACGAACATGAAGAGAACATGTTAACTGTTTGTTCTTGAGCTAATCGCAGCATGTTAAACCTCTACAGGCACCAACGCAGGAGAGGAAACAACCAGCGGCTCTATCGCTGTGAAAAAACACACTGATCAAACAACACCACTGGATTATAAAGCGACTGCTGCACACACACACACACATGAACACACACACACTCTGTGTTATTCTAACATGAAGGGTCCTGATGGAAAACCCCCAGTCTTTGTTCTTGAACCCCTGTGGTTACCATGCCTACAGGGTGATGTCACACAGAGCGGAGAAATGAACCCCGACTCGCCGAGTGGGTTTAACCAAACAGCACCGGCGGGTTCTGGTGCAGCGGACGGTTTGGGCTGAAGATCACTGGATCGCTTTTTTGACAAATAACTTACAAAAGATCAACAACGGGTCACGACGGGAGCTGAGAGGATTTAAGAGAAGCGTGGTAACATGAACAATGCTGCTTTAGCTTTAGAAACAACAAGTCAAATCACTGACTTCAATGTGTCTTCATCATCATATTCATCATATTAGAGACCGAAGATGTGTTCAGGTGTTACTACAATGACTCAATGCTGCTTTCAAACTGATTTTCTCACCTTATATCAGAGGTGTCAAACTCATTTTCATTCAAGGGTCACATACAGACCAATCTGATCTCATGTGGGCCGGATTATTAAAAAGATGGAAGGAAAGAGGGAATAAGGAAATAAGAAGGGAAGGAAGGAAAGACAGGCAAAAGTAAGGAGGGAAGAAAGGAAGGAAAGAGAAATAGTGAAGGACGGACAGACAGACTGAAGGAAGGAAGGGAGAAAGGGAGAAAGGACGGAAGGAAGGACAGAAGGAAAAAAGGAAAGAAGGACAGATGGAAGGAAGGACAGAAGGAAGAAAGGAAGGAAGGACAGATGGAAGGAAGGACAAAAGGAAAAAAGGAAGAAAGGACAGATGGAAGGAAGGACAGAAGGATAGAAGGAAGGACAGATGGAAGGAAGGACAGAAGGAAGAAAGAAAGGAAGGACAGATGGAAGGAAGGACAGAAGGAAGAAAGAAAGGAAGGACAGATGGAAGGAAGGACAGAAGGAAGAAAGGAAGGAAGGACAGAAGGAGCTGTAGCGCTATGCTTTGAAGTGGCCTCCTGCAGTAAACCTACCGCGCTGATGGAAAGTAAGAGAGCTACTGGACTTTTGAACGGCTTGTTTAACTTTAAAACACTTCCAGACGCTTCAGTTGACAAGTCAAAAGTAAAATGCAACCTGTGTCAAACGGAGTTTAACTACCACCGGAGTACGTGGAGTTTGAGTTAGCACCTCCATGCTAAACACCCAGGTGCAGCCAAGCCAGCCTCAGCTCCACCAAAGGACCATTTTGGAGTGTGGGAGTCGCAGCAGAGCCGTGATTGATTCCCAGTTAAGACACTCTGGTAAGAAATGCTTTACATTATGGGCTTAAAACTGCCTTCAAATGGAAAATAACAGGATGTTAAACATGCAATTCAAAACGCCATTAATCGCATTTAACTATGGAAATTCTGTGATTAATCTCGATTAAAAAAATTAATTGTCTGACAGCCCTAGTATAAACTATCACCCAACCTTTTTAATCAACTTATTAACACAGGCTTTACACTAATATTTGGAAGATATAGTCAATCATCAATAGTCAGGCCTCATTTAACCCTCCTGTTGTGTTCGAGTCAAGGAACGGAGGAAGAAGGAAGGAAAGGAGGGAGGGAGGGAGGGAGGGAGGGAGGGAGGGAGGGGGGAGGAAGGAAGGAAGGAAGGAAGGAAAGGAGGAAGGAAGGAAGGAAGAAGGGAGGAAGGAAGAAAGGAAAGGAGGAAGGAAGGAAGGAAGAAGGGAGGAAGGAAGGAAGAAGGAAGGAAAGGAGGGAGGGAGGGAGGAAGGAGGAAGGAGGGAAGGAAGAAAGGGAGATGAAGGAAGGAAGGAAAGGAGGAAGGAAGAAGGGAGGAAGGAAGGAAGGAAAGGAGGGAGGAAGGAAGGAAGGAAAGGAGGAAGGAAGGAAGGAAAGGAGGAAGGAAGGAAGGAAGGAAGGAAAGGAGGGAAGAAGGGATGGAAGGAAAGGAGGAGGGAAGGAAAGAAGGAGGGAAGGAAGGAAGGAAGGAAGGAAAGGAAGGAAGGAAGGAGGGAAGGAAAGGAGGGAAGGAAGGAAAGGAGGGAAGGAAGGAAGGAAGGAAGAGTCAAAACAGATGGGTCAATTTGACCCGGGAGCACAACAGGAGGGTTAAATGAAGGTCTGCCTCAGATGTTGGAGATCTGATTGATGAATTAAAATGTCTTGTTCAAAACTAACCAGTACAAAAAAAGTAAAGATTGACAGTGAAAACCATGTTTGACCCTCCTGTTCCCGTCAACCATGCCACAGCTTCTGACTGCTGATATAAAACTATCACCCCATTCTGTGTTGGACCTTCTTAAACCAACTTCATTCCAACTTATCACCACATGATTTTACACAAGTATTTGGAAGCTCTGATCAACAGGCCTCATTTACATGTAGGTCTACCTCAACGCCTCAATGACTGGACTCACAACCAGGCATTCATATTGTGTCCGCGGGCTGCTCATGACTATTTGTGTCAAGAACTATCCCAAAAACACAAAGATAAGAGCCACAAAACTGAAACAGTTAACCCTCCTGTCTCCTTCTATTGTGAAAAAATAAAAAATAAACTGTGTCAAAAAGTGAAGAGAGGGAACATAAAACGCCACAAGAACACCAAACATGGCTTCCTTCATCCCTCCTTTCCTTCCCTCCTACCTTCTTTCCTTCCTTTCAAGTCTGATTTAAACCAAACTATCCTAAAAACACCAAGATAAGAGTCACAAAACTATCAGATATCAGTTAACCCTCCTGTCGTCCTCCTGTCGTCCTCCCGGGTCAAATTGACCCCATCTTATTCTTCTTTCCTCCCTTCCTTCCTTCCGTCTGTACTTCCTCCCTCCCTCCCTCCTTCGTTCCTTCCTTTCCTTCCTTCCTTTCCTTCCTTTTCCTTCCTCCCTCCTTTCCTTCCTTTTCCTTCCTTCCTCCCTTCCTTCCTTCCGTCTGTACTTCCTCCATCATTCTTTCCTTCCCTCCTTCATACCTTCCTTTCCTTCCTTCTTTCCTTTCTCTCTTCCTCCCTCCTTTCCTTCCTTCTTTCCTTCCTTCCTCCCTCCTTTCCTTCCTTCTTTCCTTCCTTCCTCCCTCCTTCTTTCCTTCACTCCTCTTTTCCTTTCTCCCTTCCTCCTACCGTCCTTCTTTCCTTTCCTCCCTTCCTTCCTCCCTCCTTTCCTTCCATCTTCCTCCCTTCATTTCATTTCCTCCCTCTTCTTTCCTTCCCTCCTACCTTCTTTCCTTCCTCCTTCCTTTCAAGTCTGATTTAAACCAAACTATCCTAAAAAACACAAAGAGTCACATCACTGAATCAGTTAACCCTCCTGTCGTCCTCCCGGGTCAAATTGACCCCAACTTATTCTTCTTTCCTCCCTTCTTTCCTTCTTTCCGTCTGTACTTCCTCCATCCTCCTTTCTTCCCTCCTTCTTTCCTTCCCTCCTTCCTCCATCCTTTCCTTCCTTCCTTCCTTTTTTCCCTGCCTACTTTTTTCCTCCGTCCTTCCTTCCTTCCTCTCTCCTTTCCTTCCTTCCTCCCTCCTTCTTCCCTTCCCTCCTCTTTTCCTTTCTCCCTCCCTCCTACCTTCCTTCCTCCCTTCCTTCCTTCTTTCCTTTCCTCCTTTCCTTCCTCCCTCCTTTCCTTCCATCTTCCTCCCTTCATTTCATTTCCTCCCTCCCTCCTTTCCTTGTGATGTTGTGATATCAAACCTCCATCAGCAGCATTTTCAAGAATTCCTCCCTTCCTCCTTCCTTCTTTCCCTTTCCTTTCTTCCCTCCTTTCCTTCCTTCCTTTCCTTCCTCCCTCCCTTCCTTCCTTTCTTGACTCGAGGACAACAGGAGGGTTAAAGTTGTGATATCAAACCTCCATCAGTGTGTGGCTATCAAAACCTTTTTATGCCCCTATGAAGGAGTCATGTCTCCCACTAATATAAAAAATCCTGTTTATATTCAGAGTTGTGGAGAGTTTGTCCTGAAACATCATCGTGTAATTAACGATGTGGGTTTCTCTGCTCTATACGTTTATGACTGCTGCAGAAATAAACACATAAAAACCATAAAACAAAAGAGCAAAGAAATATGATATATGAGAGATTG
>NC_070586.1:4679548-4698876 GCF_027409825.1 Scomber japonicus | reverse complement strand
CTTAGCTAACTGGCTAACTGTAGACTGTAGTAGTAGTAGTAGTGTGAGCTGAATGTATTTCTACCTCTACAGCAGCAGGGGCGGGTTTATGCTAATCACTAAATCCTGAACACAGAAATGTTGAAACACAGTTTGTGAAGCCTAGCTCCACAATTCAAATCTAAATGGTTGAAAATGCTTTTTACACCTTTTTAGAAATACATTTATGACCTATTTAATGTGTTTAGAAGAAAATGTCTGAATTCACTTTACACTGTCTTTAATACAAACGTACAATAATTAATTAAATTCTTGAGAAAGTTGCAGAAAAAACAAAAAACGGACAAAAACAAACCACAAAACTATCAACTAGTAGAAGAAGACAGCAGCTCCACATTTACTCCACCCAATATATTATGTTTCCTGCACACACACACACACACACACACACTTTACATAGTTTGCACACACTCATACACAGACATATACATCATGTGTTCATCAACATCCTTCACCCTCTCTCTCAAGATGTTGATATGTGGAGCGTTTTGCACTGAAAAACCTAAAACCCCTCAAAAAAACCTAATTTCTATCTCCTAAAACCGATTTTTTACACTTTTAAAATCCCTAAAATTCATGCATTAAACCTTTTTAGCGACTCTAATCAGGAGCGATATCTCGAGGTCGAGGTTCAGTAACAAACTTCTGCACAACAGAACTCATCACACTTCATATGAAAGACCGTCGCCGCTGCTTTCGCTCCGCGTTTGTTTCCAACACAGCTGTGAGTCCAGATGAGGTCGGACCACACAACGAGGCTATGAGAGAGAAAAAAAATGCCGAACATTTCTTTTTTTTTTTTTTAAGGGTCCTAATTTTGGTTTTCTGGTACATTAAGTTTTCTGTTTTCCATTAACTGAGATAAAGCTCACTGTGCACTACCTGCTGCTACATTAAGGAAGGGAGAGAGGAAGGAAGAAGGAAGGAAGGAAGGGAGGAAGGAAGAAGGAAGGAAGGGAGGGAGGAATGAAGGAAACGAGGGATGAAGGAAGGAAGGGAGGAAGAAGGAAGGAAGGGAGGGAGGAAGGAAGGAAAGGAGGAAAGAAGGGAGGAAGGAAAAGAGGGAGGAATGAAGAAAAGGAGGGATGAAGGAAGGAGGGATGAAAGGAAGGAAGGAAGGAAAGGAGGAACAAAGGGAGGAAGAAGGAAGGAAAGGAGGGACGAAAGGAAGGAAGGAAGGAAGGAAAGGAGGGAGGAATGAAGAAAAGGAGGGATGAAGGAAGGAAGGAAGGAAAGGAGGAACAAAGGGAGGAAGAAGGGAGGAAAGAAGAAGGAAGGAAGAAAGGGAGGGAGGAATGAAGGAAACGAGGGATGAAGGAAGGAAAGGAGGGAGGAATGAAGAAAGGAGGGAAGAAAGCAAGGAAGGAAGGAAAGGAGGAACGAAGGAAGGAAGAAAGAAGGAAGGAAGGGAGGAAGAAGGAAGGAAAGGAGGGAGAAATGAAGAAAAGGAAAGAAGAAGGAAGGAAGGGAGGGAGGAAGGAAGGAAACAAGGGATGAAGGAAGGAATGAAGGAAAGGAGGGATGAAAGAAGGAAGACAGGAAGAAGGAAGGAAAAGAGGGAGGAATGAAGAAAAGGAGGGATGAAGGAAGGAGGGAAGAAAGGAAGGAAGGAAGGAAAGGAGGAACAAAGGGAGGAAGAAGGAAGGAAAGGAGGAACGAAGGGAGGAAGAAGGAAGGAAAGGAGGAAGGAAGGAAGGAAGGAAGGAAAGGAGGGAGGAATGAAGAAAAGGAGGGATGAAGGGAGGAAGAAGGGAGAAAAGAAGAAGGAAGGAAGAAAGGGAGGAAGGAAGAAGGAAGGAAACGAGGGATGAAAGAAGGAAGGAAAGGAAGAAGGAAGGAAAGGAGGGAGAAATTAAGAAAAGGAAAGAAGAAGGAAGGAAGGGAGGGAGGAAGGAAGGAAACAAGGGATGAAGGAAGGAAGGGAGGAAGAAGGAAGGAAAGGAGGAAGAAGGAAGGAAGAAGGAAGGAAAGGAGGGAGAAATTAAGAAAAGGAAGGAAGAAAGAAGGAAGGGAGGGAGGAATGAAGGAAACGAGGGATGAAGGAAGGAAGGGAGGAAGAAGGAAGGAAAGGAGGGAGAAATGAAGAAAAGGAGGGAAGAAAGGAAGGAAGGGAAGGAAGGGAAGAAAGGAAAGGAGGAACCAAGGGAGGAAGAAGGAAGGAAAGCTAATTTTGCGTATCAGGATGCAATCAGGCTCAGTGTGACCGTCTGCTCTAATTATAACAGAACATCTTATCGCTTCATGCAAAGAGGAAGGAAAGAAGGAGAGAAGGAGGGAGGGAGGACAAACGGAAGGAAGGAAGGAAGGAAGGAAGGAAGGAAGGAAGGAAGGAATGAAGGAAGGACCCAGGAGGACGCAGCGGTAGACGTAAGGAAAGGGAATTTACCAGCGTCTGTATAAACACTCACACACACACACACACACTCACACACTCTCACACACACTCACACACTCACACACACTCTCACACACACACTCACACTCACACACACTCTCACACACACACTCACACACACACACACACTCACACACACTCTCACACACACACACACACACTCACACACACACTCACACACACACACTCTCACACTCACACACTCTCACACACTCACACACTCTCACACACTCTCACACACTCTCACACACTCACACACACACACACTCTCACACACACACACACACTCACACACACTCTCACACACTCACACACTCTCACACACTCTCACACACTCACACACACTCACACACACTCTCACACACACTCACACACTCTCACACACACACACACACACTCTCACACACACACACACACTCACACACACTCTCACACACTCACACACTCTCACACACTCTCACACACTCACACACACTCTCACACACACTCACACACTCTCACACACACTCACACACACTCTCACACACACTCACACACACACTCACACACTCTTAGAGAAAGCTCTTAACTTGTGAGATTGATGGTTATCAGGAAGCGAGGCCCTTATATATTCCCCTCAGGAGTCACTCAGAGAGCAGAAACACAGAGAGTAGAGGAGAAGGAAGGAAAGGAGGGAGGAAGGAAGGAAGGAAGGAAAGGAAGGAAGGAAGGAAGGAAGGACAGAGAGTCGGTCAGAGAGCAGAGACAGAGCGAGTACTGGAGAAGGAAGGAAGGAAGGAAGGAAAGGACGGAAAGAAAGAGAGTTGGTCAAAGAGCAGAAACAGAGCGAGTAGTGGAGAAGGACGGAAAGGAGGGAGGGAGGGAGGAAGGAAAGAAGGAGGAAGAAAGGAAGACAGGAGGACAGGAAGGAACGAAGGAAGGAAGGGGAAGGAAGGAAGGAAGAAAAGGAGGAAGGGACGGAGGAAGGGACGGAGGAAGGAAGAAGGAAGGAAGGAAAGGAAGGAAGGAAGGACAGAGAGTCGGTCAGAGAGAAGAAACAGAGCGAGTAGATAGCGAGTAGTGGAGAAGGAAGGAAGGAAGGAAGGAAGGAAGGAAGGGAGGAAAGGAGGAAGGAAGGAAGGAAGGGAAGGAAGGAAGGACAGGGGGTCTTCCTTCCTTCCTTCCTCCTTTCCTCCCTTACTTCCTTCTTCCCTCCTTTCCTTCCTTCTTCCTCCCTCCCTCCTTTCCTTCCTCCTTTCCTTCCTTCCTTCCTTCCTTCCTTCCTTCCTTCCTTCCTTCCTTCCTTCCTTCCTTGACTCGAGGACAACAGGAGGGTTAAATCACAATAAAAGTGTAAAACTGAGATTAACTTTTATATTTAAATCATAATAATTGATGCATGTCTCCGTCCCCCTTTCTTCCCTCCTTCTTTCCTTCCTCCTTTCCTCCCTTCCTTCCTTCTTTCCTTCCTTCTCTAAACTACATCTCAGCTGTGCAGCAACTTTTATTTCTCTATATGTTTCAATGTATTGTGTATAAAACTTCCTTATTTGTGCCTCTGATCATAAAAAATAGATATTAATTAGACTTTCTTTCCTTCTTCCTTCTTCCTTTCCTCCCTTCCTTCCTTCCTCCTTCTTTCCTTCTTTCTTTCCTCCATCCTTTCCTTCCTTCCTTCCTTTCTCCCTCCCTCCTTCTTTCCTCCGTCCTTCTTTCCTTCTTTCCTTTCTCTCTCCTTTCCTTCCTTTCTCCCTCCTTCTTTCCTTCCCTCCTCTTTTCCTTTCTCCCTCCCTCCTACCTTCCTTCCTTCTTCCTTCCTTCCTTCCTTCCTTCTTTTCATCCCTTCCTTCCTTCCTTCCTTTCCTTCCTTCCTCCTTCCTTCCTCCCTCCCTTCCACCTTTCCTTCTTTCCTTCCTTCCCCTTCTTTCTTCCTTCCCTTTCCTTCCTTCCTTTCTTCCTTCCTTCCTTCCTTCCTCCTTCTCTTTCCTCCCTCCCTCCTTCCTTCCTCCCTCCTTTACTCCCTTCCTTCCCTCCTCCCTCCCTCCCTCCCTCCTTTCCTCCCTCCTTCTTTCCTCCCTTCCTTCCCCTTTTTCCTTCCTCCCTCCTTTCCTTCCTTTTTCCTCCTTCCTTCCTTCCTTCCTTCCCTTCTTCCTTCCTTCTTTCCTCCCTTCCTCCCTCCTTCCTTCCTTTCCTTTCCTCCCTCCCGCATGTCTTTCTCTTAACTACTTTTATTTCTCTATATGTTTCAATTTATTGTATATAAAACTTCCTTATTTGTGCCTCTGATCATAAAAAATACACATTAAATAGACAAAACTGTGACATTTGATTAAATCTGTGTTAATTTAATTTCAATTTAAAGTTTATTTCACTTTATATTTAATCTCATTTTAGGTTTATTCTCATTTTATAGGTTTTATTATCTCACATGTCTGTTATTCATCTTTATTCTGAGGCTGTTCTGAGTTTATTTTTACTGGCTGCTTATAAAGAATATCAGATTAAATATAGTTATATTTAATCTGGGTTTGACGTGTAGAATTATAAAAGATGTAAATATGTGTGTATGTGATGTAGAGACGTAAACATCATACAAATGTAAACCACAGCGAGCTCCATTCAAACCACGAGATGTGAAGCTGTGATAACTCTCTACTGACTGACAACTATTTTAAATACTCTGATTTCATTTAGATTTTAAAAAAATGTTGGGGGGGTCACAGAGTTCAACCCCCCAGAAAAACCCCTCAACCCAACTCTCTATAGGTTTAGGAGGAAACAGGAAGGAAGGAAGGAAGGAAAGGAAGGAAGGATAGAGAGTCGGTCAGAGAGCAGAAATAGAGTGAGTAGTGGAGAAGGAAGGAAAGGAGGGAGGAAGAAAGGAAGGAAGGAAAGGAGGAAGGAAGGAAGGACAGACGGTTGGTTAGAGAGCAGAAACAGAGTGAGTAGTGGAGAAGGAAGGAAAGGAGGGAGGAAGGAAGGAAAGGAAGGGAGGAAGGAAAGGAAGGAAGGAAGGAAGGAAGGAGGGAGGGAGGAAAGAAGAAAGGAGAGAGGGAGGAAAGAAGAAAGGAGAGAGGGAAGAAGGAAGGAGGGAGGAAGGAAAGAGAGAAAGAGGGAAGGAAGGAAGAAAAAAGGAGGGAGGGAAGAAGGAAGGAGGGAAGGAAGGAAAGGAGAAATGAAGGAAGGAAGGAAGAAAAAAGGAGGGAGGGAAGAAGGAAGGAGGGAAGGAAGGAAAGGAGAAATGAAGGAAGGAAGGAAGGAAGGAGGGAGAGAGGAAAGAAGAAAGGAGAGAGGGAAGAAGGAAGGAGGGAGGAACGAAAGAGAGAAGGAGGGAAGGAAGGAAGAAAAAAGGAGGGAGGGAAGAAGGAAGGAGGGAGGAAGGAAAGAGAGAAGGAGGAAAGAAAGAGAGAAGGAGGGAAGGAAGGAAAGGAGGGAGGAAGGAGGGAAGGAAGAAGGAAGGAAAGGAGGGAGGGAGGAAAGAAGGAAGGAGGGAGGAAAGAAAGGTAGAATGAGGTAAGGAGGGAAAGAAGGAAGGAACAGTCAAAACGGACGGGCTCTACTGAGTCTGAAAACCCTTTCAAAATAAAGGTCGAGTCTGAGAATGTGACCCTGATGATGTCATAGTGATGTCATCGGGGGGTTAAAGCCAGTGTTTATAAAAGGGTTAAAAAGAGTTATGACTTAGTTTATTATAGACGGGGAAAGGCTCTAATGAAAAACACACTACAGCATCCAGGTGCATTATGGGAAATGTAGGCCATGTATTAGACTCTAAACATCAGGATATCTATATATATTAGTCTCTGCTGTGTTAAACTTTATAGAAATGCAAAATTAAATCATTATAAGTTCCCTTTATAAAGATAAAACTCACAAATATTTAACATTTTATTTATTATTTGAATTATTTTAATATGTAAAATAAATTAAAATAAGCTTTTCCATCCTGTATCAGCTGTAAATGAGTCACATTTTAAGGTTTTTAGTCTAAAAAAGCATTAAAATTACGTAACCTGGTTGATTTTAGTGTTAATTCTTCTTTATGTCATTAAACTGACACATTTAAAATGAATATGAGCACAGAGACATGATCATAATTATAATTAATTAATTAAGTTATAGAAGAATTTGCAGAAAAATACAAAATCATTATAAGGGAAATATATAAGTTTAATTATTTTAACAGCATTTTATGTGTTGTTAAAAGGAGAGTAAAGAAAATACATTTACTCAGATAATAATTATAATAAATATGATAAAACTCTACTTTAAATCTCCATATTTAACATTTTTAAAAACAATAAAATATAAGCAGATATAAAGGTTTAGTGCTATAAACAGAATATTCCAATATAGTAAAACACAGTAATAATAATATAAAATGTGTATTAATATTTAGATTTATAACTGATGACAGACACTATAATTATTAATTACTATTAATAAACACTTATAATATCCTTTTATCTGCTTATAGCTTTATCACAGTGTGTAATAAACTGTTTAAATGTTAATATTCTGCTTATAAATGATGAAAAGGGAGATTTTTCAAAATAAAAGGTTACCCAAAAACATAAAAATGATCATAAATATCTAGATTAAACTGGACAAAAGGAGAGAGTGAAGACATTTGTGCAGCAGTGTGGCTCATTGACGTGGTTTCACTAGTTTTTGAGATTTTTCAAAATAAAAGGTTACCCAAAAATATAAAACTTATGATAAATATTTTAATAAAACTGAACAAAATTTAGTTTTTAGATTTAATTCAGTTTTTAAAAATTATTATTATTATAATAATTATATTTATTATTATATTTATTATTATTATTATATTAGTGTAATTAATAATCGAGGTCGGACAGTGACACATGACGGTGTGTGTGTGTGTGTGTGTGTGTGTGTGTGTGTGTGTGTTTGGGGGTGTAGATAAAGCAGTCACACACACACACACACACACACACACACATATATATACACACATTCGCCCCCCAGAGACCTCAATACGGCCGTGTTGGGATGATAAATAGCGGGCCGGTGGCTGCTGGATCGATCCCCTCCCCTCCCTCACTTTCTCTCCTCCTCTTCCTCCCTCTCTCTTCCTCTTCCTCTCTCTCTCTCTCTCTCTCTCTCTCCACAAACACAAAACTATATACGGCAATTAATTCCTGCTTGTCCCTCCATCCCTCATCGGCCCTGCCGGCGCGTATCGACGCAGATTACTGCTGATGGTCCGTTTTATCACCGCGGAATATACAGCGAGAAGACACATGCACGCGCACACACACACACACGCGCGCACACACACATACACTCACGCGGTGTTTAGGATCGCCGCCGTGGCGCGTGAAACCAAAAGCAAACGTGAACCTTGAACCTCTTCTTCTTATAATAATAATTATTATTACTATTATTATTATTATTAAAGGAGAAGCTTATTATAATAAACTTGGCGGTAAATTAAATATTATAATAAGATGTAACCAGCAGGCCCGTTGATGCAAAACTATAACTAATAATAATAAATATAATAATAAAGTTAATTATATAAAGCAACATCACCATAAAAGTCCAGAGTTATAAAGTAACTATAGCAACACATGTATATATGAGAGGAAATCAACATAACAGGAAGTCAAATACACAGTTTTAAATCCGTAAAAGGAGATTAAAATGTTTTTATAATGAAGCTGTGATATAATAAAGACATCACACGCTTAGTAGACATATTATTATATATTAAAAACATACCATTAAATTAATTTAAAGCGACTGAACTGCACATTATTAATAAGAAACATTCAAATGAAATAATAAACGTGATTTAATGGATGACGTCATAACAGAGGGCACGCGGTAATTTAAAGGATTAATTGTGTTTTGTTTTTTTTTAAAACAATGAATTTAAACATGATGAAGTGATGAAGCTGCACGCGCGCGTTATAAATGGAGAATAATCATCACGAGGAGGCTCCGGTCATTTTTACACTGTTTATTACACTGACTTCTCTACGGAGATTATTTTTTAAAGTTTTATTATAATAATAAAAAAAATATGATGAGATAAAAGTTTATAAAGAAAAATTATAATATGTGTGAATGAGAGTTTTATTATAAAGATGTTTTTTTTTTTTTTTACAAATTCACACTTTAAACAGGAGCGGTTATAAGTGTGTGTGTGTGTGTGCGCGCGCGTGTGTGTGTGTACAGATATTGACAGCGGCGCCGTCATGCGTAAAAGACTGACACACACACACACACACACACACACACACACACACACACACACACACTCGCCGCTATCTTCTCTAAAAATCAGCTCGTTCAGGCTCAGAGGTGCGTTTCATCTGTAAAGTCTGAACGTCCCGCTGCGATTCACTAAAAAACACGCTGGGAGACTGAAAGTGAGAGCGGCCCGAGCACGCGCACGCACACATGGACACGCGCGCACACACACACGGAGTCACCGCGCAGATGTGAAGAAAGTGACAGAAGTGAATCCCGTTCAGAGTTAAATCCCCCGCATGAAGACGCGCTGTATGGTTTTATAGGTGAAGTTTTATTATTAGAGAGAAACATTTAAACAGCTGATCAAACATTTCCGTTTAAAATCAGTTTAATTAGATTTTCAAAATAAAATAAAGTCGATCAGATAAAAGAGAATAACTGCGTGTTTCTGGAGGTTTTTGATGTTAAACTGAAGGAAAATAAAACTAATATTCAATGAATCGATCAGTTTGATTGGAGTTTAAGTGAGATTAATCATTAGAGCACACGCGCAGACACACACGCACACGCACGCGCGCACACACGCTGGTTAATATTAAAGTGGAGCTGCAGACCTGCTGCTGCTGTCTGAACCTCAGCCAGGCTGCTGACCTTTGACCTCTGACCTCCAGCCCTTCACCCCACGCTGCTTTTAAATTAACGTAGAGAGTAATAATAATAATAATAATAATAATAATAATAATAATAATGATAATAATAATAATATTTAAAATTATATTAACCAAATTAACTTTCTATTAGATTAATTTTAAGTCTTTCTTATTTCAAACTGATGTAAATTAAATGATGACTTTAAATGATCTTATATTATTTTAACTTATTTTATTATCACTGATTTCTAATAAACATTTAACTACAGTTGAGTCCTGACACTCATTTATTTTATATTTTTAAATGAACTATTAATTCTTGATGAAAGATTTAAGAATAATATAAATAAAAATGATTATAAATTATGAATAAACCCTAAACCGACACTTTTCTTCACCAGTATTATAATAAAACACCAGAATGAATTAAGACTTTTTTGTTTTGGGGCCTTATAAATAATTTAATGATGCATTAACAGATGAATTATAGTTGAATAAAGCAGATTAAAGTCTCTACGACGCTCCAACGCTCAGAAGCTCAGAGAACGTACTGATCTGATGTTTTATATAAAATATGAAAGAATTAAATTAAACTTATTAAACTTATAATTAACGTCTCAGCAGCAGATTAATGCTGAAAACTATGATTATATATAGTTTATTATAATATTAGAGGAGAGTGTGTGTGTGTGTGTGTGTGTGTGTGTGTACGTACGGTTGTTGGCCTCCCCCGTGTGTGTGTGTGTGTGTGTGTGTGTGTGTGTGTGTGTGTGTGTGTACGTACGGTTGTTGGCCTCCCCCGTGTGTGTGTGTGTGTGTGTGTGTGTGTGTGTGTGTGTGTGTACGTACGGTTGTTGGCCTCCCCCGTGTGTGTGTGTGTGTGTGTGTGTGTGTGTGTGTGTGTGTGTGTGTACGTACGGTTGTTGGCCTCCCCCGTGTGTGTGTGTGTGTGTGTGTGTGTGTGTGTGTGTGTGTGTGTGTGTGTGTGTACGTACGGTTGTTGGCCTCCCCCGTGTGTGTGCTGAGCGGTATGATCTCCATCCTCTGCTGTCCGTACAGGTAGTAGTCCAGCTCCTCGGAGGTCAGCTTGAACCTGGCCGTCGCTCCTTTCCCGCCTTCCTCACCTCCTCCTCCTCCTCCTCCTCCGCTCTTCACGCTGGACGACACCACGCCGACCCCCACCACCACCCCCCCACCTCCTCCGCAGCCCTGCTCTTTGGCCTGATGGAGGAGTCCTACTGCTTGGTTGTGATGACCCTGCTGCTGGTTCTCCGGAGGAACCACCACCATCAGATCTCCTCCTCCCGGTCCTCCTCCTGGTCCTGGTCCTGGTCCTCCAGGCCCGGCACACACCGGAGCCAACGCCTGCCCAAAGAGAGCGACCTGCTGGGGGACGGGCAGCTGGGAGAGCCCTGCGGAGCTGGAGATGGAGATGGAGGAGGACGGGGTGAGAGCTGCTGCTGCTGCTGCCGCCGCCGCAGAAGAAGAAGTAGTAGAAGAAGAAGAAGACGAGGAGGTGCAGTGAGAGGAGGACAGGAGGTGGCTGTGCAGGCGGGACGGGCGCAGGCTGTCCATGGGGATGGAGAGGCGGTCAGGTGGAGGCGGAGGAGCCTTCAGCTGGGCCTGAGGGAAGAGCTGCTGCCAGTGCTGCAGGTACGACGGGTCCACTTTGAGGAAGGCCGAACCGCTCGGGTCGCCCGGCTTCAACATGTCTGCCGCCGGCCGAGCTGGAGGAAGAACATCAAGACATCAGAGAGGAGGAGGAGGAGGAGGAGGAGGAGGAGGAGGAGGAGCTGTCAATCATCAGCATCATCACACACACACACACACACACACACACACACACACACACACGCGCAGAGCCTCAAATCTGTTCAATATGTGTCTGACATCCAAACAGAGACACACTTCAAACACATGTGGCACCCGGCGGGTTTACGTTGGAGGAGCCAGGTCCATTAAAAAGATGTTTGCTTCACGGCTTCGGTTTCACATTTATCACATTTATCACATTTATCACGTTTAAGACACAAACACGGAGAGAAACGCTTCGACATGAACCAACGCTGGATTTTACACCATAAAAAAAAAAAGAGACGGATGTGAAGTTTTGTTAGAGTTTAAAGACGAGAAGTGTGAAACAGATGCTGAGACTCATCCGCTCCACTTCTCTCCTCAACCTCTTTCTTCTTCCTTTTCTTTTTCTTTTTCTTTTTCTCGTCAGTCTCACCTGATTTATTCCACATTCACACTTCAGGTGTTAAACTCACATCAAACCTTCATCAAACCGACTCAGACGCAGATATTCCACCTTTAATCTGATCATATTCCATCTATAAATATTCAACTTTATATTAATTATAATAATCTAAACACATAAATGATGAATATGTGGAATATTTTTAAACTATAAATCAGATTTAGAGTTTAAGGTGTAAAGTGGAGCCACAGTGTTTGAATTTAAATATCTCAGTGTTTCTTATTTAAAGTGACATTTCATTGTAAATTAAACCTTTTTAAATATTTGTCTTCCTTTTTTTTATTAGATTTATATTTTTAAGTGTTAAACTGAGTGTGATTCCACCTGGTTTCCTTCCTGTCAGTCACCTCCGCTCCACATCGCAGGCTTTAAACTCAGCTTATGAGGATTAAAAATCATATTTAAAATGTATATTTAAGGTTTAAATTAAATGAAACAGACCAGGTGCTTCTAACATCTTAATGTGAACAGGCTTCAGTGTGTTTGAGCCTGCAGGTTTTAACACGGCTGTTTAAAAGAGAAAATACACATTTCACTCAGCTCATTTCCTCTTATGTGCTTTTTTATATTTTATATTTGAGACGTAAAATAAGGTGATTTCTCTTCTTTAAAATCTCTTTTAGTCGAATTTGATGATTAAATGAAGAGAAATGAAGTAAATGTCTCAGGAGTGAAGGAGTGAAGGCGTCAAAGCTTCAAATCAGATAAATATTTAAAGTATTTGCAGCTCAATGATCTCTGAAGTCAAACCTGCAGGAGTCACTTTGCTCCTCTTACATGCAAAACTATTTATTTTAATTTATAATATTCAGCTCATTCTTCTAATAATAATTAAAAAAACAGGATTAAAGTCAAGTTTGTGCAAATTTAAAAAAAAAGAAAAAAGAAAAAAGATGTTAAAGACATTTCTGATTTTCTGATTTGTGAGGCATAAATGTGTAAAGTGTAAAGTGTAAAGTCTGCAGCCAATAAAAAGAGGCAGGATAAAGTGACTGACTTCAGGCTGGTGGACTCTCTCTGTGCTTCAGCGCTGCTCTGCTCCGCTGGACTCCGCGGGACTCAGATGGATGATTAAAGCGCGGATTTTACGCACGCCAAAAAAAAAAAAAAAAACCCAAAAAACCACCACGCGCGCTTTAGATAAGTTTACAGCAGAAATCAAAAAGCGGATAAAAAAAAGTATGAAGTAGTTGAATAGATAAAAAAAAAAAAATTAAAAAATCCTTGTTATAGTCCAAGTCAATCAGCGGTCCGGTGTGGAGTCCGTGTCCGAGCGAGAGGCATCGGTCGGCGGGTAGAGTCCGCTGGTTTCCCCCCCCCCTCTCCAGTCCAGTGGAGTTTCCCCGGATGGATGTTGTGCTTTGGTTTGTTAAAAAGTGAAAGCTGATGAAGCCCCAGATTTTTTTTTTTTTAAAAGAAGAAGCTTACTGCTGTCAGAGTGTACGCGGCTCCTGGATGCTGATTTCCGGGCAGCGGTGGAAGGTTTGTCCCTCCTCCGGGCTGCGGTGAACCATCGAGGGGAGCCGGGACAGTTTCGCTGCGTCCTGCGGGTCTCCGGAGCCAAAACTACCAGAGCAGCTGCTGCGCGAGCCTCTCTCTCTCTCTCTCTCTCTCTCTCTCTCTCTCTTTCTCCCCCTCCTCCTTCTCTCTCTCTCTCTCTCTCTCCTCTTCCCTCCTCTCTCACTTATCCCCCATAGTCTCTCTCCCCTTCTTCTTATCCACACGTACTATTTCTCTCTCATCCTTTTTGGCTTTTCTGTTTTTCTCTCTTTCATCTCTCTCATCTTTTCTGCCTCTTTTTTTTCTTCTTCTACAGATTTAACTCACTTTAATTCAATTATGATGATCTTTATTGGCATGAAGAACAAATGCTCTTCGATTAAAACCCTCTCTCTTTCAATGATCGCTCTATTTAAAACTGCAGAGAGTATGAAACTGGGCAGGTTGTGATGTGTTCTCTATGTGACTTTAATGTAAAAACACTGCAGTGAATGTAAATCATATTTATTTATGATGTACTGTCTCACTCTGGTGAATAACTGTTTAATCGTTTCTGTCTATAAAACATCAGAAAGATGAGAGAACAAGTCTTTGAATGACTTTTTTAATCTGACCAACTGTTTAAAAGATGCTCAGAAAAGCTTCAATCTGCTAATTATTTCACATTTTTGCTTAAAAAATTATTATTAGGTTATCAAAATAGTTTCCACTTCTGTCAATCAATCATTTCAGCTCTATTAGATACAACCAATGATTCCTCTGAGTTAAATGATGAAATATTAACACCAGTCTACCACCTCTGGATTTATGGTTTGGTTACTAAAACTAGCCAACATCACGAGGTCAAAGGAAGAGGAAAGATCGTAGAAACAGAAAGTCTTCGATGTCAAAGTCAGACATTTCGTAATCCAACCATTCACCATCGTCCTCCTCTCTAAAACTCTGAGATCAGACTATGATATTTGGGTCTGTTGAGGCAGTCAATGGGACAGACGAGTCCATCTTGACGTCACAACGACACTATATTGTATTAATTGTCAAAGTCAGTGAGAGAAGACTTATAAATCCCAGCTTGCTAACGTTATATGTTGGCATGTTGTGAGGCGTCTCAGATGCTACATCGGTTGTCTTGGACAAAATGAGACTTCAATGACATGACACTCATCTAATATCTCAATGTCTGTTGGGTCAGACCTTTATGAGGCTGATATCACATCAGGCAGAGCTGCCAGACTTAGAAAGACGAGAGACGAAGAGTAGTAGCCCAATCAAAGCCAAGAACCCGTCCAGTTGTCTCAAAACTCGTGTCGTACGACCAACCATTCACCATCGTCCTCCTCTCTAAAACTCTGAGATCACACTATGATATTTGGGTCTGTTGAGGCAGCCAATGGGACAGACGAGTCCATCTTGACGTCATAACGACACTATATTGTAGAAATTGTCAAAGTCAGTGAGAGAAGACTTATAAATCCCAGCATGCTAACGTTATTTGTTAGCATGTTAAGAGGCGTCTCAGATGCTACATCGGTTGTCTTGGACAAAATGAGACATGACACTCATCTAATATCCCAATGTCTGTTGGGTCAGACCTTTATGAGGCCGATATCACATCAGGCAGAGATGCCAGACTCAGAAAGACGAGAGACGAAGAGTGGTAGCCTAAACAAAGACAAGAATCCGTCCAGTTGTCTCAAAACTCGTGTTGTATGACCAACCGTTCACCATCATCCCTAAAACTCTGAGATCAGACTATGATATTTGGGTCTTTCAAGGCAGCCAATGGCAAAGATGAGTCCATCTTGGCGTCACATCGACAATATATTGTACCAGTTGTCAAAATCGATGAAAGAAGACTTATAAATCCCAGCATGCTAACGTTATTTGTTAGCATGCTGAGAGGCGTCTCGGATGCTACATCGGTTGTCTTTAACTGTGACACACTTTATTGGACAAAATGAGACTTTATCACATGACACTCATCTTATATCCCAATGTCTGTTGGGTCAGACCTTTATTAGACTGATATCACATCAGGCAGAGCTGCCAGACTCAGAAAGACGAGAGACGAAGAGTAGTAGCTTAATCAAAGCCAAGAATGCGTCTAGTTGTCCCAAAACACGTGTCGTACATCCAACCATTCACCATCGTCCTCCTCCCTAAAACTCTGAGATCAGACTATGATATTTTGGTATTTCAAGGCAGCCAATGGGACAGACGAGTCCATCTTGGCGTCACATCGACAATATAATGTAGAAATTGTCAAAATCGATGAGAGAAGACTTATAAATCCCAGCATGCTAACGTTATTTGTTGGTATGTTGAGATGCTACATTGGTTGTCTTTAACTATGACACACTTTACTGGACAAAATGAGACTTTATCACATGACACTCGTCTTATATCCCAATGTCTGTTGGGTCAGACCTTTATGAGGCTGATATCACATCAGGCAGAGCTGCCAGACTCGGAAAGACGAGAGACGAAGAGTAGTAGCCTAATCAAAGCCAAGAACCCGTCCAGTTGTCTCAAAACTCGTGTCGTACATCCAACCATTCACCATCATCCCTAAAACTCTGAGATCAGACTATGATATTTGGGTCTTTCAAGGCAGCCAATGGCAAAGATGAGTCCATCTTGGCGTCACATCGACACTATATTGTAGAAATGGTCAAAATCGGTGAGAGAAGACTTATAAATCCCAGCATGCTAACGTTATTTGTTGGCAGATGCTACATCGGTTGTCTTTAACTATGACACACTTTATTGGACAAAATTAGATTTTAATGACATGACACTCGTCTTATATCTCAATGTCTGTTGGGTCAGACCTTTATGAGGCTGATATCACATCAGGCCAGAGATGCCAGACTGGACGGACGAAGAGTCGTAGCCTAATCAAAGCCAAGAAGTTGTCTCAAAACTCGTGTCACAAAGGAAAGATCCTTTTGTCGGCCACTTGTGAGCGTTGATGTCTTCAACCAATGCAACACAGTCGTACCATTACAGAGTTGGTCGTGTAAAGATTAAAACATTGTATTGACAATTTAACAACATGGCTGACACAGTGTCCATATTTGTTGGGTTAGCACTTCTCTAATCTCTATGACCACTAAAAGCACTTTTACACTTCATGACTCATTCACTCATTCATACACTGAAGACAGGAGCTACCACGCAGAGAACCAACCTGCTCATCAGGGGGAAGCTAACCATTCATTCACCATTGCAATGGGAGCAATTTGGGTGTCTTGCCCAACGACACATCAACATGTGGACTGGAGGAGCCGGGAATCAAACCGCCGATCTTGGTTTGGTGGACAACCGCTCTCCTGAACCACAGCCGTGAGCCAAAAGTCATACTACAAATAAAATGCTAAACTCGTTTCCATCTACACAAGGCTTAAATTTCGTGACTATTTCACAAACTATCGTGAGACTGGGTCGGTCCATCTTTGCTGTCTGAACAACACATCAACTGATATTCTCATGTGAATGATCGTTCCTCACTGGCTCCCCGTTTAAATTTAGAGAACAATTAAAGCTCTTATGATCATCTGTAGACCTCCACATGGTCAGGAACCTTCCTACGTTAGAGATCTAGAGACGAGCTGATCAGGGTTCCTCGATCCAGACTCAGAACTAAAGGAGACTGTGAGAAACTTTGAGGTTGTAGCAGCTAAAGTTTGGAAATCTTTCCCATTATCTGTTGACCTTTTAACCCTCCTGTTGTCCTCGAGCGAAGGAAGGAAGGAAGGGAGGGAGGAAGGAAGAATGGAAGGGAGGAAGGAAGAAAGGGAGGATGGAAGGAAGCAAAGAAGGAAGGAAGGATGGAAGAGAGGAAGATGGAAGGAAAGGAGGAAGGAAGGAAGGAAGGAAGGAAGGAAGGAAGGGAGGAAGAAAGAAGGAAATGAAGGAAGGAAAGAAGGATGGAAGGGAGGAAGGAAGTATGGATGGAAGGGAGGAAGATGGAAGGAAAGGAGGAAGGGAGAATGGAAGGGAGGAAGAAAGAAAGGTAGGAGGGAGGAAAGAAGGACAGAGGAAAGAAGGAAAGAAGGAAGGAAGGAAGGAACAGTCAAAACAGACGGGGTCAATTTGACCCGGGAGGACGACACAAGGGTTAAAAAGCATAAAATGATTCTCTTGTTTAGAGTTTTCTTTTTGTTATTCTTCTATTTTCTCTTTATTTCAGTTTGTATGATATTTTATGTTTCTGCTTTATTTGCTCTGTGAAGCTCTTTGTGACTCTGCTGTGGAAAGGAAAGGACAGGACAGGACAGGACAGGAAAGGACAGGAAAGGAAAGGAAAGGAAAGGACAGGACAGGAAAGGAAAGGAAAGGACGGGAAAGGAAAGGAAAGGTGCTGCGTATAAATAAAGATATTAAACTTGAATCAAACCTCATCTGGTAACATTTGAGGAATAGTTTAGTTATTAATCTTCTACCTGAATGTTCACCTGAGTCTTTCCTGGTTACCACAACATGAAACACCACAATGACTCCCAGTGGGTTTAATCCATTTGGCCATTTTTAATACGGAAAACTGTAAGCTGTAATTTAGCAGAATAGCGAGCTCCCGTCGTCAATTCAATCAACTCAGATGAGGAAAGGTTTTATTTAATGGATCATGGCTGAACTCTGCATCAGTGGAAACGACCCAGCAACCCCGAACTATCACCACTCATTGAAATTGCTGATTTTTTCCAGCCAGATTAAATAAAAAGGAATCCAATCTAACAAAAGTGACTAAAATTAACTGGAATATGTGCAGTTTCAAGTATTTGACTGTTGAGTTTTATGTGTTTTTTAAAAAGAGGCAATCAAGGGACAAGCATTGGGCTATGAATGCTAGGAGAGGAAAGGAAAGGATACGAAAGGAAAAGACAGGAAAGGACAGGACAGGATAGGAAAGGAAAGGACAGGAAAGGAAAGGAAAGGAAAGGAAAGGAAAGGAAAGGACAGGACAGGACAGGACAGTACAGGAAAGGAAAGGAAAGGAAAGGACAGGACAGGACAGGAAATGAAAGAAAAGGACAGGAAAGGAAAGGAAAGGAAAGGCCAGGAAAGGACAGGACAGGACAGGAAAGGACAGGAAAAGAAAGGAAAGGACAGGAAAGGAAAGGAAAGGACAGGACAGGACAGGAGACGAGAGGAGAGGAGAGGAGAGGAAAGGACAGGAAAGGAAAGGAAAGGAAAGGACAGGACAGGACAGGAAAGGAAAGGAAAGGAAAGGAAAGGACAGGACAGGACAGGAAAGGAAAGGAAAGGAAAGGAAAGGACAGGACAGGACAGGAAAGGAAAGGAAAGGAAAGGAAAGGAAAGGAAAGGAAAGGAGTTTTATGTGTTTTTTAAAAGAGGCAATCAAGGGACAAGCATTGGGCTATGAATGCTATGTGATATAAGACCATGTAACTGTCTGTACTCCATCAATATACAAATAAATATGAAATAAAACCAGATGGTGACACAAAGCTAATAAGATACGATAGTTTCCCTCCCTCCTACCTTTCTTCCCTCCTTCCTTCCTTTCCTTCCGCCCTTCCTTCTTTCCTCTGTCCTGCTTTCCTTCGTTCCTCCCTTCCTCTTTTCCTTTCTCCATCCTTCCCTCCCTCCTACCTTCCTTCCCTCCGTCCTTGCCTCCTCCCTCCCTCCCTCCTTCTTTCCTTCCCTCCTTCCTTCCTTTCTTTCTTCCTTCTTTCCCCCCTTCTCCATCCCCCTTTCTTCCTTCCTCCCTTCTTTCTCACCTTTTCCTTCCACCCTCTCTCCTTTCCTTCCTCCCTCTCTCCTTCTCTCTTTCCTCCCTTCCTACTTTCCTTCCTCTATCCCCCTTTCTTCCTTCTTTCCTTTTCCTTTCTCCCTCCCTCCCTCCTACCTTCCTTCCTTCCTTATTTCCTCCATCCGTCCTCCCTACCTTCCTTCCTCCCTCCTTTCCTTCCTCCCTCCCTCCTACCTTCCTTCCTTCCTCCCTCCCTACTTTCCTTCCTCCTTCCTTCCTCCCCCTTTCCTCCCTTCCTTCCTTCCTTCTTTCCTCCCTCTCTCCTTTCTTCCTTTCCTTCCTTCCTTCTTTTCCTTCCTTCCTCCCTCCCTCCCTCATACCTTCCTTCCTTCCCTCCTTCCTTCCTTCCTTCCTCCCTCCTACCTCCCTCCTTTCCTTCCTCCTTCCCTTCCTTTCCTTCCTCCCAACAGGAGGCTTACAGGAAGTGGATTAAAGGCAGTTAAAACATGTCTAGTTTCCTTTTTTAGATAGTTTGGATAATTGTGTAAACTGGCATTTCCAAAT
>NC_070586.1:4672048-4674548 GCF_027409825.1 Scomber japonicus | reverse complement strand
TTTTGTTTGTTTCTTTCCTCGTCTGTCTGTCCTTCTTTCTTTCTTTCCTCATCTTTCTTTCTTTCTTTCTCTTTCTTTCTTTCCTAATCTTCCTCTTCCTTCTAATTCTTCCTTTCTTTCTTTCTTTCTTTTTTCTTTCTTTCTTTACATGTCTTTTCCACAGGAGGAGGACTGTGTGTGTTACAGACAGGAAAACACTTCATGTTCATTTCTCCTCCTCTTGATTGTTATTTTAAGACTTTTCCTCCAAACTGATGAAAGGAGGAAACTCTCTCTCTCATATTTCTCTAACTTCCTCCTCGTCATTATTAGTCTGTAATCACACTTCTCCGTGTTCCCGATCCTGTTTGTCCAGACACAAAAAGCACAAAGAAAGAAAGAAAGAAAAAAAAAAGGAGCGGAGAAAAAAAGAAAAAAAAGAGAAAAAGGGGGCAGAGCAGGAGGAGTATTAGGTGTTTTCATCCATTGATTAATGGCTTTCTAAAGCAGAGCACATCGGAGGAGCTGCTCGATCAATAAATTAACTGCCCAAATTCATCATCTTCTACAACAAAAGCTAATTATTTAGACGGCTGCAGGAACAAGAAAAAAAAACAACACCACCACACACATGATATTAACAAGAGTTCATTTAGCTGAGCTGCTGCTGGTTAAACTGGGAAGGAAGGAAGGAAGGAGGGAGGAAGGAAGGAAGGAAGGGAGAGGGAGGGAGGAACACACGATATTAACAAGAGTTCATTTAGCTGAGCTGCTGCTGTTTAAACTGGGAAGGAAGGAAGGAGGGAGGGAGGGAGGAAGGAAGGGAGGGAGGAAGGAAGGAAGGGATGAATGACACACGATATTAACAAGAGTTCATTTAGCAGAGCTGCTGCTGTTTAAACTGGGAAGGAAGGAAGGAAGGAAGGAAGGAAGGAAGGAAGGGAGGGAGGAGGAAGGAAGGGAGGAAAGGGAGGGAGGAGGGAGGAAGGAAGGAAGGAAGGAAGGAAGGAAGGAAGGAAGGAAGGGAGGGAGGGAGGAAGGAAGGAAGGTAGGAGGGAGGGAGGAACACACGATATTAACAAGAGTTCATTTAGCAGAGCTTGCTGCTGTTTAAACTGGGTAGGAAGGTAGGAAGGAGGGAGGAAGGAAGGAAGGAAGGAAGGAAGGAAGGAATTTATACCCACGAATCTGATCATCAGGAAGAGTTCATCACAGATTTACATTTATCCTGTGTTCATGTGGTTTAGTTTAAATTTAAAGGGTCAAAATGTAGAAAATAAACATGTGAATAAGGAAGGAAGGAAGGAAGGAAGGAATAAAGGAAGGAATGAACGAATGAAGGAAGGTAGGTAGCAAAGAAGGAAGGAAGGAAGGAAGGAAGGAAGGAAGGAAGGAAGGAAGGAAGGAAGGGATGAAGGTAGGAGGGAGGGAGGTAGGAGGGAGGAAGGAGGGAAGGAAGGAAGGAGGGAGGAAGGAAGGGAGGGAGGGAGGGAGGGAGGAAGGAAGGAAGGAAGGGAGGGAGGGAGGGAGGGAGGAACACACGATATTAACAAGAGTTCATTTAGCAGAGCTGCTTCTGTTTAAACTAGGAAGGAAGGTAGGAGGGAGGGAGGAAGGAAGGGAGGGAGGAAGGAAGGAAGGTAGGAGGGAGGGAGGGAGGGAGGGAGGAAGGGAGGAAGGAAGGAAGAAAGGAAGGAAGGAGGGAGGAGGAAGGAAGGAAGGGAGGAAGGAATGACACACGATATTAACAAGAGTTCATTTAGCAGAGCTGGTGCTGGTTAAACTGGGAAGGAAGGTAGGAGGAGGGAGGAAGGAAGGAGGGAGGGAGGAAGGAAGGGAGGGAGGAAGGAGGAGGGAGGGAGGGAGGAACACACGATATTAACAAGAGTTCATTTAGCAGAGCTGCTTTCTGTTTAAACTAGGAAGGAAGGTAGGGAGGGAGGGAGGAAGGAAGGGAGGGAGGAAGGAAGGAAGGTAGGAGGGGAGGGAGGGAGGGGAGGGAGGAAGGGAGGAAGGAAGGAAGAAAGGAAGAAAGGAAGGAAGGGAGGGAGGAAGGAAGGAAGGAAGGAAGGAAGGGAGGGAGGGAGGGAGGAAGGTAGGAGGGAGGAAGGAAGGAATAAAGGAAGGAAGGAAGGTAAGGGAGGGAAGAACGAATGGAGGAAGGTAGGTAGCAAAGAAGGAAGGAAGGAAGGGAGGGAGGAAGGAAGAAGGAAGGATGGAATGAATAAAGGAAGGAAGGAAGGATGGAAGGAAGGAAAGAAGGTAGGAAAGAAGGAAGGAAGGAAGGAAGGAAGGAAGGAAGGAAAGAATGAATGACACACGATATTAACAAGAGTTCATTTAGCTGAGCTGCTGCTGTTTAAACTGGGAAGGAAGGAAGGAAGGAAGGAAGGAAGGAAGGTAGGAGGGAGGGAGGGAAGGAGGGAGGAGGGAGGAATAAAAGAAGGGAGGGAAGGAAGGGAGGAAGGGAGGAATGAAGGAAGGTAGGAGTGAGGGAGGAAGGAGGGAGGAAGGAAGAAAG
>NC_070586.1:4603705-4666205 GCF_027409825.1 Scomber japonicus | reverse complement strand
TTCCTACCTTCTTCCACCCTTCCATCCTTCCTTCCTCCCTCCGTTCCTTCTTCCTCCCTTCCTCCATCCTTTCCTTCTTTTTTCCTCCCTTCCATCCTTCCTTCCTCCCTCCTTTCCTTCCTTCTTCCACCCTTCCTCCCTCCTTTCCTTCTTTCTTCCTCCCTTCCATCCTTTCTTCCTCCCTCAATCCCTTCCTTCCTTCTTCCTCTCTTCCATCCTTGACTCGAGGACAACAGGAGGGTTAATAATATCAATTTCATTTCCCCAGCATGGGACTCTTTCATACTTAACATTATTAAAAACCATAATATTCATATTTATATGTAATATTTTAACTCTGCAGATGAAATTAAGTTGAATATACTGACCAGAAATTATATTTTCATCATTTTCATGTGTGAATTCTACTCAGTTTTCCATATTACTCACTAACAGTATACAGTTTCTGTCCTTCTTTCCTTTCCTCCTTCCTTCTTTCCTTCCTTCCTTCCTTCCTTCCTTCTTCTGTCCTTCTTTCCTTTGCTCCTTCCTTCTTCTGTCCTTCTTTCCTTCCCTCCTTCCTTCCCTCCTTCCTTCTGTCCTATTTTCTTTCCTTCTGTCCTTCCTTCCTTCTTCCTCCCTTCCTTCCTCCTTCCCGTCCTTCCTCCTTTCCTTCCAGTGGTGGTCAAATACTGGCTCGTGGACCAAATGGGGCCTCCAGCAGACATGGTTTCACCTCTTAACTTCCTCATACTTTACATTAAAACATAAAATCTACAACCCTATCACATCTAACCCTTCTTCCCATTAAAACCTGAAATTATATTTTCCTGTTTAAATTCCACGACTTCAGCGTGTTGAAGACGTTTGCTCTTCACAAACACAATATTAACTAAACTAAACTTTTAAATCTTCCATAGCTGAATCTGCTGCTGCCCATAAAATGTCTCTGTCTCCGAAGTACAACACAGAAACAACGATATAAATCAGTTTTACTCTTAGATTCATTTAAATAAATAAACTCTCCGCCTGTGTTTCCGCTGCGCTGAGGTGAAGGATCAGATGTGACTTCCTGTTCGGTACAAACGATCAAACACGCTGCTGCTGCTGCTGCTGCTATCAGCTCAGGAGGTCAAAGGTCAACACAAACACTGGTACTGACCTTTATTTATTTAAACCCTGAGACGCTTTCACCGAGCAGAGAGATTAAAGATAACAAAACATCTGTATGTTTGTACTTCTGCTGCTGACCTTTGACCCCTCGGAGGGCCTCAAACCACAGCCGGTTGGAGACAGCTGACCTTTTTAGAGACGGGTTTCTTTTTTTTCTCCAATGAAAGGAAGCTTTTTGTTTTGTTTGGTGATGATGTCACTAGTTTAACCTACATACCAAACCTCCATACCAATCTACCAACCTATCTACCAACCTCCACACCTATCTACCAACCTATCTACCAACCTCCATACCTATCTACCAACCTCCATACCAATCTACCAACCTCCATACCTATCTACCAACCTATCTACCAACCTCCATACCTATCTACCAACCTCCATACCAATCTACCAACCTCCATACCTATCTACCAACCTATCTACCAACCTCCATACCTATCTATCAACCTCCATACCTATCTACCAACCTACATACCTATCTACCAACCTTCATACCTATCTGCCAACCTTCATACCTATCTACCAACCTTCATACCTATCTACCAACCTTCATACCTATCTAACCTACATACATATCTACCAACCTCCATACCTATCTATCAACTTATCTACCAACCTACATACCTATCTACCAACCTCCATACCTATCTACCAACCTCCATACCAACCTACATACCTATCTACCAACCTCCATACCTATCTACCAACCTCCATACCTATCTATCAACCTTCATACCTATCTACCAACCTATCTACCAACCTCCATACCTATCTACCAACCTCCATACCTATCTATCAACCTCCATACCTATCTACCAACCTCCATACCTATCTACCAACCTCCATACCTATCTACCAACCTACATACCTATCTACCAACCATCATACCTATCTACCAACCTCCATACCTATCTACCAACCTACATACCTATCTACCAACCTCCATACCTATCTACCAACCCCCATACCTATCTACCAACCTCCATACCAATCTACCAACCTCCATACCAATCTACCAACCTCCATACCTATCTACCAACCTCCATACCTATCTACCAACCTCCATACCTATCTACCAACCTCCATACCTATCTACCAACCTACCAACCTCCATACCAATCTACCAACCTCCATACCTATCTACCAACCTCCATACCTATCTACCAACCTCCATACCTATCTACCAACCTCATTACCTATCTACCAACCTCCATACCTATCTACCAACCTATCTACCAACCTTCATACCTATCTACCAACCTCCATACCTATCTACCAACCTCCATACCAATCTACCAACCTCCATACCTATCTACCAACCTCCATACCTATCTACCAACCTCCATACCTATCTACCAACCTCCATACCTATCTACCAACCTACCAACCTCCATACCAATCTACCAACCTCCATACCTATCTACCAACCTCCATACCTATCTATCAACCTCCAAACCTATCTACCAACCTTCATACCTATCTACCAACCTCCATACCTATCTATCAACCTCCATACCTATCTACCAACCTTCATACCTATCTACCAACCTCCATACCTATCTACCAACCTCCATACCTATCTACCAACCTATCTACCAACCTCCATACCTATCTACCAACCTCCATACCTATCTACCAACCTATCTACCAACCTCCATACCTATCTACCAACCTCCATACCTATCTACCAACCTCCATACCTATCTACCAACCTTCATACCTATCTACCAACCTCCATACCAATCTACCAACCTCCATACCTATCTACCAACCTCCATACCAATCTACCAACCTCCATACCTATCTACCAACCTATCTACCAACCTCCATACCCATCTACCAACCTTCATACATATCTACCAACCTCCATACTTATCTACCAACCATCATACCTATCTACCAACCTTCATACCTATCTACCAACCATCATACCAATCTACCAACCTCCATACCAATCTACCAACCTCCATACCAATCTACCAACCTCCATACCAATCTACCAACCTTCATACCTATCTACCAACCTATCTACCAACCTCCATACCAATCTACCAACCTCCATACCTATCTACCAACCTCCATACCTATCAACTAACCTCCATACCTATCTACCAACCTCCATACCTATCTACCAACCTCCATACCTATCTACCAACCTCCATACCTATCTACCAACCTTCATACCTATCTACCAACCTCCATACCAATCTACCAACCTCCATACCTATCTACCAACCTCCATACCTATTTACCAACCTTCATACCTATCTACCAACCTATCTACCAACCTCCATACCTATCTACCAACCTACATACCTATTTACCAACCTATCTATCAACCTTCATACCAATCTACCAACCTTCATACCTATCTACCAACCTCCATACCTATCTACCAACCTATCTACCAACCTTCATACCTATCTACCAACCTTCATACCTATCTACCAACCTACATACCAACCTACATACCTATCTACCAACCTTCATACCTATCTACCAACCTCCATACCAATCTACCAACCTCCATACCAATCTACCAACCTCCATACCTATCTACCAACCTACCAACCTCCATACCAATCTACCAACCTTCATACCTATCTACCAACCTCCATACCTATCTACCAACCTCCATACCTATCTACCAACCTCCATACCTATCTACCAACCTCCATACATATCTACCAACCTTCATACCTATCTACCAACCTCCATGCCTATCTACCAACCTTCATACCTATCTACCAACCTTCATACCAATCTACCAACCTTCATACCTATCTACCAACCTCCATACCTATCTACCAACCTACATACCTATCTACCAACCATCATACCAATCTACCAACCTATCTACCAACCTCCATACCCATCTACCAACCTATCTACCAACCTCCATACCAATCTACCAACCTATCTACCAACCTACATACCTATCTACCAACCTCCATACCTATCTACCAACCTATCTACCAACCTTCATACCTATCTACCAACCATCATACCTATCTACCAACCATCATACCTATCTACCAACCTTCATACCTATCTACCAACCTTCATACCAACCTCCATACCTATCTACCAACCTCCATACCAATCTACCAACCTACATACCTATCTACCAACCTACCTATCTACCAACCTACATACCTATCTACCAACCTACATACCTATCTACCAACCTACATACCTATCCATCAACCTCCATACCTATCTACCAACCTCCATACCAATCTACCAACCTTCATACCTATCTACCAACCTCCATACCTATCTACCAACCTCCATATCTATCTACCAACCTTCATACCTATCTACCAACCTCCATACCTATCTACATACCTATCTACCAACCTTCATACCTATCTACCAACCTCCATACCAATCTACCAACCTATCTACCAACCTACATACCTATCTACCAACCTCCATACCTATCTACCAACCTACATACCTATCTACCAACCTCCATACCTATCTACCAACCTCCATACCTATCTACCAACCTCCATACCTATCTACCAACCTTCATACCTATCTACCAACCTTCATACCTATCTACCAACCATCATACCTATCTACCAACCTACATACCTATCTACCAACCTCCATACCAATCTACCAACCTTCATACCTATGTACCAACCTCCATACCTATCTACCAACCTTCATACCTATCTACCAACCTTCATACCTATCTACCAACCTCCATACCAATCTACCAACCTCCATACCTATCTACCAACCTCCATACCTATTTACCAACCTTCATACCTATCTACCAACCTATCTACCAACCTCCATACCTATCTACCAACCTACATACCTATTTACCAACCTATCTATCAACCTTCATACCAATCTACCAACCTTCATACCTATCTACCAACCTCCATACCTATCTACCAACCTATCTACCAACCTTCATACCTATCTACCAACCTTCATACCTATCTACCAACCTACATACCAACCTACATACCTATCTACCAACCTTCATACCTATCTACCAACCTCCATACCAATCTACCAACCTCCATACCAATCTACCAACCTCCATACCTATCTACCAACCTACCAACCTCCATACCAATCTACCAACCTTCATACCTATCTACCAACCTCCATACCTATCTACCAACCTCCATACCTATCTACCAACCTCCATACCTATCTACCAACCTCCATACATATCTACCAACCTTCATACCTATCTACCAACCTCCATGCCTATCTACCAACCTTCATACCTATCTACCAACCTTCATACCAATCTACCAACCTTCATACCTATCTACCAACCTCCATACCTATCTACCAACCTACATACCTATCTACCAACCATCATACCAATCTACCAACCTATCTACCAACCTCCATACCCATCTACCAACCTATCTACCAACCTCCATACCAATCTACCAACCTATCTACCAACCTACATACCTATCTACCAACCTCCATACCTATCTACCAACCTATCTACCAACCTTCATACCTATCTACCAACCATCATACCTATCTACCAACCATCATACCTATCTACCAACCTTCATACCTATCTACCAACCTTCATACCAACCTCCATACCTATCTACCAACCTCCATACCAATCTACCAACCTACATACCTATCTACCAACCTACCTATCTACCAACCTACATACCTATCTACCAACCTACATACCTATCTACCAACCTACATACCTATCCATCAACCTCCATACCTATCTACCAACCTCCATACCAATCTACCAACCTTCATACCTATCTACCAACCTCCATACCTATCTACCAACCTCCATATCTATCTACCAACCTTCATACCTATCTACCAACCTCCATACCTATCTACATACCTATCTACCAACCTTCATACCTATCTACCAACCTCCATACCAATCTACCAACCTATCTACCAACCTACATACCTATCTACCAACCTCCATACCTATCTACCAACCTACATACCTATCTACCAACCTCCATACCTATCTACCAACCTCCATACCTATCTACCAACCTCCATACCTATCTACCAACCTTCATACCTATCTACCAACCTTCATACCTATCTACCAACCATCATACCTATCTACCAACCTACATACCTATCTACCAACCTCCATACCAATCTACCAACCTTCATACCTATGTACCAACCTCCATACCTATCTACCAACCTTCATACCTATCTACCAACCAACATACCAATCTACCAACCTCCATACTTATCTACCAACCTCCATACTTATCTACCAACCTACATACCTATCTACCAACCAACATACTTATCTACCAACCTATCTACCAATCTACCAACCTATCTACCAACCTCCATATCTATCTACCAACCTTCATACCTATCTACCAACCTCCATACATATCTACCAACCTACATACCTATCTACCTATACCCTATTTTCTTTTTTATTCATTTCTTCTTACTCTATTCCCTATCCTCTTTAGTTCCCTCCTCTCCTCTCTTATTTCCTCTTCTCTTTCTCTCTTCCTCTCTTATTTCCCCATCTCTCTTCCTTTCCTCTCTTATTTCCCATTTTCTCTTCCTCTACTCTCTTATTTCCCGTTCTCTCTTCCTTGCCTCTCTTATTTCCCCATCTCTCTTCCTCTCTCCTCTCTTATTTCCCCTTCCCTCTTCCTCTCCTCTCTTATTTCCCCTTCCCTCTTCCTCTCTCCTCTCAGTGGGCGGGTCTCTGATCCAGGCTCATCCCACAGGGGAGGGGGGAGTGGTTTGGTGATGTAGCCGTGTTTGGAGCGGTGTTTCCCGGTCAGCCTCTCAGCTGTGACTCGCTGTGATTTCCTCCTTCCTCTTTTCTCTCCTCTCCTCCTCTCTGTTCCTCCCATCATCAGCAGCCTTGCTCCGCTCTCTCCGGTACACCATGGAGCTCCGGACCGTCCTGCCCGCTCTCCTCCTCCTCTCTGCCGGCTCTCTGCAGCTGGGCTCCGGCGCGGCCTCGCGCACGGGACCGAAAGTCACCGAGAAGGTTGGTGATGATGAGCTAATGTCGCATTTATTTGCATTTATCCTAAAAAAAAAAACTGCGTCTTCTGTCTGTCTGCGCGTGGCGAGCAGGCAGCTGTGCGCGTGCCCGATTGGATAATGAATAGCTGAATAGCACGGGCACGCGCATAAACACATAGAGAGATACTGAGAGACGACGTGTCAGCGTGAATGACACAGACACACACGCGCGCACACACACAGCTGTATACGTGTCCATCCAGATGTTACTACGCAGCGTGTTTGCCTGCAGGCCGTTCATGCACGCGCGCACACACACACTTGACCTACATGTACACTCAGGCTTATTATAACTATACACACAGTCATTCATACACTGCACCGTCTCATAGACCCACATTCATTCAGTTATTTAATATTAAATTAAATATTAAGAGTAAAATCACACATTATTTTAAACAGAGTGTTAATGAACACGATAATAATCTGATAAGTGACTAATAATATTATACAGGCTATATATATATAACATTTATGAGCTGTTTTTAAATATAACTTTTGGGTTGACAGGAAATGTGGGAAGAAATTGGATCCCAAATTTTGTCTTTAACTTTTATAGATATAACACTGGATATTAGTTATTAAGTGATATGTTGGTACATCGCTCAGAGTCTGTTAGTGTATTAGTGAGAGTGAAGATTCATTCTTGGAAACAGCAGCTTGACTCAATGTTTATTTATTTACTAACTTATTATGAACTTTTAAACTAAATCTCACATCGTCTTTATCAGCAGATTTAATTAGTTCAGTTCAGAGTTGATAGAAAAGTAATTGGAGCTATTTGATGATTTAATAACCATGTTAGTCATTTGTTTTAACCCTTAAACAGGCATTTAATGTTACTACTTATGTCATTTACACCTAAAGTAAAACATTTCCACTCATATTTTTAATATATTTTGGATTTTATGAGTTGTATCTCCACCAGGATGCTTTGCCCTTATTAACCCTTTATTGGGCAAATAATTATATTTGGTAACTTCTGTAAATATTCCAAAATATCCTTCCTTCCTTCCTTCCTTCCTTCCTCCTTTTTCTCCCCTCCTTCCTCCCTGCTTTCTTTCTTCCCTTCCTCTTTTCCTTTCTCCCTCCCTCGTTCCTTATTTCCTCCGTCCTTCCTTCCTTTCCTTCCTTCCATCTGTCCTTCCTCCCTCCCTCCTTCTCTCCTCCCTTCCTTCTTTCCTTCCTCCGTCCTTCCTTCCTTACTTCCTTTCCTTCCTTCCATTTGTTCTTCCTCCCTTTCTTCTTTCCTTCCTCCATCCCCCTTTCTTCTTCCTTCCTTCCTTCTTTCTTCCCTTCCTCCCTCCCTCCTTCTCTCCTCCCTTCCTTCTTTCCTTCCTCCGTCCTTCCTTCCTTACTTCCTTTCCTTCCTTCCATTTGTTCTTCCTCCCTTTCTTCTTTCCTTCCTCCATCCCCCTTTCTTCTTCCTTCCTTCCTTCTTTCTTCCCTTCCTCCCTCCCCCCTTCTCTCCTCCCTTCCTTCTTTCCTTCCTCCATCCCCCTTTCTTCTTCCTTCCTTCCTTCTTTCTTCCCTTCCTCCCTCCCTCCTTCTCTCTTTCTTTCCTCCCCCCTACCTTCCTTCCTTCCTTCTTTCCTCCGTCCTTCCTTCCTTTCCTTCCATCCTTCCTTCCTTCCTATCAATGAGTGTCCTATAAAGGGTTAAGGTATAAAATGGTCATAATGGTAAAAACACTTAAATGTGTTATTTAACATAGTAAAGTGATACATTCTGCTCATTAATGTCACAAATACTAGTTTCTAAACTGATTTTTATCATTTCTATCAAAGTATAAACCTACAACAAGCTTCAATTCTACCAATTAAAAAGGCACATATATAATTACTACTTAACCAATCTTAACCCTCCTGTTGTGTTCGAGTTAAGGAAGGGAGGAAGAAGGAAGGAAAGGAGGGAGGGAGGGAGGGAGGGAGGGAGGAAGGAGGGAAGGAAGAAAGGGAGATGGAGGAAGGAAGAAAGGAGGAAGAAAGGAAGGAAGAAGGGAAGAAGGGAAGGAAGGAAAGGAGGAAAGAAGAAGGGAAGGAAGGATGAAGGAAGGAAGGAAAGGAGGGAGGAAGGAAGGAAGAAAGGAAAGAAGGAAGGAAGGAAGAAGGGAGGAAGGAAGGAAGGAAAGGAGGAAGGAAGGAAGGAAAGGAGGGAAGAAGGGAAGTAAGGAAAGGAGGAAAGAAGGGAAGTAAGGAAAGGAGGAAGGAAGGAAAGGAGGGAAGAGGGGAAGGAAGGAAAGGAGGAAAGAAGGAGGGAAGGAAAGGAGGGAAGGAAGGAAGGAAGGAAGGAAAGGAGGAAGGAAGGAAGGAAGGAAGGAAGGAAGGAAGGAAGGAAAGGAGGGAAGGAAAGAAGGAAGGAAGAGTCAAAACAGATGGGTCAATTTGACCCGGGAGGACAACAGGAGGGTTAAAGAGTCTGTATCTCCTGGTTCACGTTGCCTGTTTAAGGGTTAAGCAAAATGTTGCAGCTTCTGTGTCACATGATAGTAAACTGAATATCTCTGACGTCACTTTGAACTTTAAGAAATTACAACAAACATCTTTCTTTACTTTCTGACATTAAAATAAAAAAATAAAATAAATGATTAATAGAGAAAACAATCAGCTGATTAATAGAGATAATAACTATTATGGTTTGTTGCAGTCCTACTTCAGTTATCATCAGCTGATCTAGTGTTGGTATGGAACTTTGGTCACATGATCACAGCTGGATGTACACTAGGAAGGGAGGAAGGAAAGGAGGAAGGGAGGGAGGGAGGGAGGAAGGAGGGAAGGAAGGAAGGAAGGGAGGAAGGAAGGAAGGAAGCAAAGGAAGGAAGGACAGAGGAAAGAAGGACGGTCACATGATCACAGCTGGATGTAAACTAGGAAGGGAGGAAGGAGGAAGAAAGGAGGGAGGGAGGGAGGAAGGAGGGAGGGAGGGAGGAAGGAAAGGAAGGAGGGAGGAAGGAAGGAAGGAAGCAAAGGAAGGAAGGACAGAGGAAAGAAGGACGGTCACATGATCACAGCTGGATGTAAACTAGGAAAGGAGGGAGGAAGGAAGGAAGGGAGGGAGGGAGGAAAAAGGAAGGAAGGAAAGAAGGAAGGAAGGAAGGGAGAAAGGAGGGAGGAAGGGCCGAGGAAAGAAGGAAGGTCACATGATCACAGCTGGATGTAAACTAGGAAGGGAGGAAGGAGGAAGGAAAGGAGGGAGGAAGGAGGGAGGGAGGAAGGGAGGAAGGAAGGGAGGGAGGAAGGAAGGAGGAAGGAAAGAAGGGAGGAAGGGCCGAGGAAAGAAGGAAGTTCACATGATCACAGCTGGATGTAAACTAGGAAGGGAGGAAGGAAAGGAGGGAGGAAAGAAAGGAGTGAGGAAGGGAGGAAGGAAGGGAGAAAGGAGGGAGGGAGGGAGGGAGGGAGGGAGGAAGAAGGAAGGAAAGGAGTGAGGAAGGAAGGAAGGAAGGAAGGGAGCAAGGGAGGAAAAAAGGAAGGGAGGGAGAAGGAAGGAAAGGAAGGAGGAAGGGAGGAAGGAAGGAAGGAAGGAAAGGAAGGAGGGAGGGAAGGAGGGAGGAAGGGAGGGAGGAAGGAAAGGAGTGAGGAAGGGAGGAAGAAGGAAGGAAAGGAGGGAGAAAGGCAAAGAGGGAGAAAGGAAAGGAGGAAAGGGTTATACTGAGTTATGATGTTAAGTATCAGTTGAAGTCTGTCTCACTTCCTTCTAACCTTTCAACTTAAAAGTCTCATTAAACAAGAAAAAGTGAAAAAAACCTGATGATTGACAGCCTGTGTGTGTGTGTGTGTGTGTGTGTGTGTGTGTGTGTGTGTGTGTGTGTGTGTGTGTGTGTGTGCCTGTGTGTGTGTGTGTGTGTGTGTGTGTGTGTGTGTGTGTGTGTGTGTGTGTGTGTGTGTGTGGGTGTCTCCAGGTGTTTTTCGACATCACGGTGGCGGGTCATGAGGTGGGCCGGATCGTCATCGGTCTGTTCGGAGAGGTCGTCCCTCTCACTGTCAATAACTTTGTCGCCCTGGCAACCGGAGAGGTAAGGAGGACACACACACACACACACACGGACAGACACACACACACACACACACACACACACACACACAGAGTACTGAAGCTATTTGAGTATTAAAAGCTGCAACTAAAGATTATGTTCATCTATTTCTTTAACCCTCGTCCTCCCATCTCTTTCCTTCCTTCTTTCCTCTTTCTTAGCTCCCTCCTCCTTCCTTCCTTCTTTTCTTCCTCCCTCCTTCCTTACTCCTTTCTTTCCTTCCTTCCTTCTTCCATCCTTGCTTCCTTCTTTCCTTCCTCCCTCCGTCCTTACTCCTTTCCTTCCTTCCTTCTTTCTTTCCTTCCTCTCTCCTTCCTTACTCCTTTCTTTCCTTCCTTCCTTCATTCCTCCTTTCCTTCCTCCCTTCCTTCTCTCCTTCCTCCTTCCCTTCCTCCCTTTCTTCTCTCCTAAATTCCTTCCTCTTTTCCTCCTTCCTCTTTTCCTTCCTTCCTCCCTCCGTACTCCTTTCCTTCCTTCCTTCCATCCTTCTTACCTCCTTTCCTTCCTCCCTTTATTCTCTCCTAAATTCCTTCCTCTTTTCATCCTTACTCCTTTCTTTCTTTCTTTCTTTCTTTCCTTCCTTCCTTCCTTCCTTCCTTCCTTCCTTCCTTCCTCCTTTCATGTATTTCTGTATTTCTGTATTAATTCCTGCAGACATTAACCCTTCACTCTCCATGTCTCTCTGCAGAAAGGTTACGGCTACAAAGGCACAAAGTTTCACAGAGTCATTAAAGACTTTATGATCCAGGGAGGAGACTTCACCGCTGGAGACGGGACGGGAGGTGAGAACCACGACTTTTAGGTTTTTATATACATCTAGGGTTAAGGAGACGGGACCGGAGGTGAGCAGCAAGAAAAAAAAGATTATTTATTTATTTTTTTAAGGTTTATAGTACAAACATGATGCAGCTTCACGCGGGAAAAGGCATAAAAAACATCAACAGAAGCTTAACAAATGTCTAAACTCATGAATGTTAACCCTTTAAGTGCTTTAAGGTACATCGTGTTAAATATTTGGACTTCTAATATCAGCTTCATCAGTTTCCTCTTTTTGAAAGCTGCAGTAACTCTTCATAAATCTGCAGTAGATAAATTTTTACATGAATTTTTACATTAATTTGTTTCATCTGATCAGAACAGATTTGTGTCATTAACAGTAGTTCAGCTTCAACTGTAAATGTTTATTTTGTATTATAATATTTATTTATTTATTTAATTTTATAATTTTTATTTTTTTTTTATTTTTTTATTGATCAATTTTATTTATTTAATTATTAATTTTCTTAATTTATTGATTATTTATTAATTTAATTTAATTTATTTCTTTATTTATATTTAGATATTAATATTTGTTTTTTTTCCCACAGTTTATTGTGTGTGGATATTAATGGGGATTATGATATATACACACAAACATACATTTTATAAAAACAGCTGTTATCATCTTGTCTGGCTCATAGTTCAAACTGCTGATACAAACAAAGGAAATAAAGATGTGTTTCACTAAATACAGAGAAGGGATGTAAAACAGTATTTTAGAGTTTTTAAATGTTCTCATATTTCTTATATTTCTTCTTATTATTATTTCCCTGCAGGTCACAGCATCTACGGGACGACTTTCACTGATGAGAACTTCAGACTGAAGCATTTAGGAGCCGGCTGGGTGAGAATCACTGACTCACCTGTTCATTATATTATATTATATTATATTATTATAATCTATAAACTGGTTCATCATTTAGTCATTAGATGGTTCATACTCATCAGAACTTCCTAAAGCTCAAATTAACATCTGAGCAGAACAGTCTTGGTTTTTTTTCTGAGACAAAAAAAAGCAGCAAAACTTCACAATTAAGAAGCTGAAAACAAACGATGAATTAATTATCAACATGTCTGTGTGTGTGTGTGTGTGTCTGTGTGTGTGTGTGTGTGTGTGTCTGTCTGTGTATGTGTCTCTCTCTCTGTGTGTTTGTGTGTGTGTGCGTGTGTCTCTGTGTGTGTGTCTCTCTGTGTGTGTGTGTCTCTCTCTCTCTCTCTCTCTCTCTGTGTGTGTTTGTATGTGTGTGCGTGCGTGTGTCTCTGTGTGTGTGTGTCTCTCTCTCTGTGTCTCTGTGTGTGTGTGTGTGTGTGTGTGTGTGTGTGTGTGTGTGTGTGTGTGTACCAGGTGAGCATGGCGAACGCCGGTCCGGACACAAACGGCTCTCAGTTCTTCGTGCTGGCTGCTAAAGCTCCGTGGCTGGACGGGAAACACGTGGTGTTCGGTAAAGTCCTGGACGGGATGGTGAGTGGAGCCGGCACTCAGACGCTGCTGTCGTTGTTTAAATAGTTTAAGCTGAAGTAAATAAATAAATAAATAAATGAGATTCTTAAACTATAAAACAAACTGTAATTACAGTTAATTGATGGTGTCTAATGTATTTGAGGGTATAGGTGAATCCACATGAGGCCTTTGCCAAAGGTGAGCTGACTTCCTGTTTCCTGTTTGTTCAGCAGCTCCACACAAACAGGAAGTCCCATAAGCCCCGCCTCCTTTTTTAACCCCTTGTTTACTCTGCTGTCTTTTTAGTCTTTCACAAACTTAAACATGATTTTTGAAAACTTCTGTGCTGGTCAGTAAAAACAAAAACCTTAATTTAAACAAAGATAAAGTCATATTTATTAATATAATATAATATATATAATGTATTTTGAGCTTGCAACACATTAATGCACCTCTGAAATGCTGCCAAACTGTTGTGTTTTTAATGTTTTGTCAGCACAACTTCTAAGAAAAGATTAGTTTGTTTTTTATTTTAGGTGTGATAATCTTTAGTGCTTATTTATTAAGGCTGCTCAATTAATCGAAATTTGATCATGATTACGATTTTGGGGCCAAACGATCTCAAAACTAATAAAATCGGGGGGGAAACACCTCCGCTCCTCCCATATTTTAGACCCATCTCCTCCCGTTTTGTCTTCTCTCCCGGGATTCTCCCGTAATTTACAGCCCCAACTTTGTTTGTTGTTTGTAATAATAATGAGATAGTGCTCAATAACAAAGCTTTTATTTTGAAAAGCTTAGACAGAAAGCCGCAGCTCCGTTAGTTTGACATTGTTTTAATTATCGTGATTATGATTTTTTACATAATCAAGCAGCTCTACTATTAATTACTGTCTTTTTATCTTTTTAACCTTCCTGTCGTCCTCCCGGGTCAAATTGACCCCGTCTGTTTTGACTGTTCCTTCTTCCTCCCTCCTTTTTTCTTTCCTTTCTTCCTTCCTTGCTTCCTCCCTCCCATCCTTCCTTCTTCCCTCCTTTCCTTCTTCCCTCCCTTCCTTCTTTCTTCCCTCCCTTCCTTCCTTCTTCCTCCCTCCCATCCTTCCTTCTTCCCTCCTTTCCTTCTTCCCTCCCTTCCTTCCTTCTTCTTCCCTCCCTTCCTTCTTTCTTCCCTCCCTTCTTTTCTCCCACTCTCCTTCTCTCTTCCTCTCCCTACCTTCCTCCCTTCCTTCTTTCCTTCGTTCCTCCCTTCATCGTTTCCTTTCTCCCTACCTCCTACCTTCCTTCTTTCCTCCCTCCCTCCTTCCTTCCTTCTTTCTTCCCTCCATCCTTCCTTCTTTCTTTCCTCCATCTTTCCTCCCTGCTTTCCTTCCTTCTTCCTTCCCCCCTCCCTCCTTTCCTTCTTCCCTCCCTCCCATCCTTCCTTCTTCCCTCCCATCCTTCCTTCTTCCCTCCCTTCCTTTCTTCTTCCCTCCCTTCCTTCCTTCTTCCTCCTTTCCTTCCTTCCTTGACTCGAGGACAATAGGAGGGTTAATGCACTGACAGGAACTGATGAAATGACAACAAAGTGAATCTTGATGTTGATAACTGAGGATGGATTATCATTCTGTGTTGAGTATTTCTGTATTTCTAACCTCTCTCTCCGTCCGTCTCCTCCCGTCAGGCCGTCGTTCACACCATCGAGCTTCAGGACACCAACGACAGGAACCTGCCGTACACCGAGTGCGTCATCGTGAACAGCGGCCGGATCCCCGTCAAAGAGCCGTTCGTGGTGGAGGTGGAGGGCTGGTAGATGAATGCAGAGAGAGAGAGAGAAGGGTTTAATACCACTACTATTATTAAAACACACAATGAGATCACTGCTGTTTACACTGGAGGTCGATCAGAAGTCCCAACGCTGTTCGCCAAATTAGAATTTATACTCGCTTTCTAGCATTGGTTGGGGGTCATTTGACATTTTTCAATATCAATATAATACTCAATAGTTTTAATATAAATAAAATTTGATTGATTGATTTCTTTTAAAAAGCACAAAATCATCTGCAAATGTGATGATATGTGTAATGTTAGTTTGCTGCTATGCTCATAAAGCTGATAACATTTCAGTAGTGAGACGAAATTAATGCATTATTTCAATACTATACTTTCAGAATGAATGAAGAATACATGTTTTCTTCCAAATTATATTTTTGAATATAACAATATTTCTCAAATTCATCAGTGTTTAACTTTCTCTGAAAACAAAACATCTGTATTTTGTAAAACATAAAATATGGATAAAAATTATGATATAAATGAAGAAATATCAGAAAACAAGAATAAAAATCTGTGACCAAAGACCAATTCATTTTTCAATATCAATATAATACTCAATAGTTTTAATATAAATAACATTTGATTGATTTTTAAAAAGCACAGGATGATCTGCAAATGTGATGATGTGTCTGTTACTTTCAGAAGTATAAACACACAAACACATTCTTCAAAATTGTATTTGAATATAACAATATAATATTTGATATAAGTTCTCAAATTCATCAGTGTTTAACTTTCTCCAAAAACAAAACATCTGTACTTTGTTAAACATAAAATACGGATAAAAATTATGATAAATGAAAAATATCAGATTAAATAATAAGTAAACAAAATCTGAGACACAAGCCATGCTATATATTAATACTTATTTTAGATATTAAAGACCAATTCAGTCGCTGCTTAAACAGTCTTGAGGTTTGTAGCGTCATTAGCAAGCTAACGTAATTAGCAACACATAGTAAACATTAACATAACTAAATGAGAGCATGTTAGCAGCTAGTTGTAGCATGCTAACAAACTATTTTCCTCATGAAAATCAGATGAAATAATAAATAAACAAGTGACCAAGCCATGCTATATTTTAATACTTATTTTAGATACTAAAGACCAATTTTAGTGGCTACCAAACAAGTCTTTAGGTTTCGATACGTAGCGTCATTAGCAAGCTAACGTTATTAGCAACATATAGCAGTGGTTTTATTTAGCTGCTGAAGCTTGTGACTTCTGATTGATCTCTACTGTTTACAGAGATAATATTTATTTACTATTATTAGTTATTAACAGAACAAATCACTCACTGATTAACACATATACATGGATTTTAAATCAACTTTCTTAACATAGACAATAAATACAGGTCAGAGAAACTAAATCTGTCGTATATTAAAACCTCATTTACATTTAACCGAACAGCCTCAGGAGCTTTAACCACTGTCTGGATTGGAGTAAACTTAATGCTCATGTAGCCCAGAAAAAACATGATGGACTGTTATTAGATTAGCTAACGTAGCTCAAATGAAAGCATTATTAGCTCTAATCTGGATTTTATCGATAAGTGTAAATGGGGCCTTAAAGACACATTAGCTAAACCTACAATGCTAACTAGGTAAGAAATTTAGACATCAAGTTAAACCCATAATAGATAGTAAAGAAGTACTTTTGGCTCATATCAAATTAACCTCTCTGGACACAAATACGATAAGTGTAAATGGGGCCTTAAAGTCGCATTAGCTAAACTTACGATGCTAACTAGGTAACTGGGTTTGGACACCAGATAGAAATTTAAACATAAAGTTAAACCCATTAGAGATAGTTAAGAAGTACTTTTGGCACATATCAAATGAAAACCTTTTATCACCAAACTTGCCACTTTTTCCACGATGGTAGCCAAAGAAGGTCACGTTTATGCTAACGTTTATGCTAACGGTATCGTCCTAAGATTTCGGTGGTTCGTGGCCCCTTTAACCAAAAGGTTTCATGAGGCCCTTTTACGCAGAGTACGAGTTTCACTGTGAGCAATTTAAAGAACATATCACTAAAATTATACACATAAAGACGCGTTAGCTAAACCTACGATGCTAACTAGGTAAGAAATTTAGACATAAAGTTAAACCCATTAGAGATAGTTTAAAAGTACTTTTGGCACATATCAAATTAAACTCTCTGCTCAGGTGAAAACCTTTTATCACCAAACTTGCCACTTTTTCCACGATCGTAGCCAAAGAAGGTCACGTTTATGCTAACGTTTATGCTAACGGTGTCGTCCTAAAATTTGGCGTTTAGTGGCTCCGTTAACCAAAAGGTTTCATGAGGCCCTTTTACGCAGAGTAGGAGTTTCACTGTGAGCAATTTAAAGAACATATCACTAAAATTATACACATAAAGACGTGTTAGCTAAACCTACGATGCTAACTAGGTAAGAAATTTAGACATCAAGTTAAACCCATTAGAGATAGTAAAGAAGTACTTTTGGCACATATCAAATTAACCTCTCTGCTCAGGCGAAAACCTTTTATCACCAAACTTGCCACTTTTTCCACGATGGTAGCCAAAGAAGGTCACGTTTATGCTAACGTTTATGCTAACGTTTATGCTAACGGTATCGTCCTAAAAATGTTGGCGTTTAGTGGCCCCTTAAAGTTTTCTAAAAGGTTTCATGAGGCCCTTTTACGCAGAGTAGGAGTTTCACTGTGAGCAATTTAAAGAACATATCACTAAAATTATACACGTATTTAGTTTCATTCTTCCGAAATGTGACTTTTATTTTATTTGCGTTAAATTTTACTATTACATCTTTTGCACTCTTGTATTTACCTGCGTGTAAAAGGACCTCATAGAAGAGTATAATATAATTAAAATGAGATATGAAGTATTTATTAGTATTTATCAGGTTCACTGTGGTTTATGCTAATCGTATTTTTAACGTTAGCATACTTATTCGTGTAGCGGATGGAGCAAGTTAGCATTAGCATTATGGCTTAAATATCAAACTTAATATTAACAGAGGATTGGTGCTGAGTATCAAACTGACTGAGGAACTTGGAAACTTGAACTTTACAGAATCATGTAGCTCCTCGTTTTCTTATATTGCCAAATCGTTCTTCATTTGCCAAATTTCCTCGTTGCACTTTCTATGCATCTTTACATCAATATATTCATTTTAAAAAGTAGCAAAGTACTTTTTAAACATATGCAAAACAAACCTAAAACTGTAGCAAGTGTCAAATGTAGTAGCAAAAATATACATATATATATATTTTTTATCATTCCATCGAGTCTTTTCATGATATTTTGATTAAATGAAGGTAAAGTATCTGTTCTTCCTGCTGCATTATGCATATCATGTTTGCAGATAAACAGCACAAACTGCACAGGATGAAAATGTTCAAAGATGTGAAAATGAGTGTTGATACTGTGAAAAAAAGAAAGAAAGAGAAAATATAATATAATATAATATAAATCTGTCCAGTCTGTAATGATTTGAATTATTGTACTTTGTTGTATTGGAGGTAAACTCGTCCTGACTGTTACTCTGAAAATCTCACGGCAGCATTTCCTGTAATCTAATAAATAAATACGACTGATGCAGCGTTTAAAACCTCGTTAACAAACATATCAAAAAGAAGTTCTGCTTTCATTCTTTTCAACAGTAGAAGAAAAAAGTGCCAACAGGTGTGTTTTCTACAATAAATGCTGTTGGAAAAAAAACCTGTTTTCTCTGTTTATTGTGGAGAATTAATATAAAAACATGTCTACTAGCTTTACTACAGATTAATGCTCAAAGTATAAGTGCAATTTAAATGTATTAGTAGTTTAACCCTCTTTTGACTGTTCCTTCCTTCTCTCCTTCCTTCTCTCCTTCCTTCTCTCCTTCCTTCCTCATTCCTTCTTTCCTCTCCTTACTTCCTTTCTTCGTTACTTCCTTCCTTCCTCATTTCCTTTTTTCTCACTTCCTTCCTCTTTCCTCCCTTCCTTCCTCCCTTCCTTCTTTCCTCCCTTCGTTCCTTCCTCATTTCCTTCTTTCCTCCTTTCCTCCCTTCCTTTGTTCCTTCCTCATTTCCTTCTTTCCCCACTTCCTTCCTTCCTCTTTCCTCCCTTCCTTCGTTCCTTCCTCATTTTGTTCCTTCCTTCCTTCCTTCCTTCCTTCTTTCCTTCTTTCCTTCCTTCCTTCCTTCCTTCGTTGACCTGAGCACAACAGGAGGGTTAATCATGTATAGAGTAGAGATGTGCATGAGGGTCAATGACGTGACATGCAGATTTTTGTGTCCGAGCGCACTACTTTGGTTTTAAAATATTTTTAAATGATTCATAATAACTATCATTTATTCTATAAAACCTGTTTAATTTGAACATATTTCCAGTTTATCATAAAAACTATTTCTATTTTATGTTTTGCCATCTCAAACCCTCAAAATGTCAGGTGGCGCAACCGTCCGAGCAAGTTAACACTACATGAAATTTATTAAATATGTAATTTAAAATATGAATTAATATAATATAAATATGGGGGCGTCATTTTATATTGAAAACCTTTCAAATCAACAAAGTTTAATAGTTCAGTGGTTCTTTAATTGTTTGGAATATTAAAAACAACTTTGTCCGGAAATCTGCATAGTGGGTTAACAGTTGGGCGGTCTGAGCGATTAAGTAGGCTTTCCACTGATCTGATCGGTTATATTGAATCGGCCGATATTTGTGAGATCGGCTGTAATGTCTTAATTCACCGATTCGATCAATGTCGTCATGTTGAAACTTTTTGCAGATGCTCTTGTTGCATAGATGGCAGATGGCTTGTGTTTTATCTGTCTCATTTACTCTGAAGAAGTTCCACATCAACCACGAGACAAAAATAGGTCTGAGAGGTTTTTAAACAACGCTGGACTTTAGTGTGTCTTCGTCTGCATCATGTTCCCTCCAGTCAGCTAGCTAGCATGCTAACTTACTACCGAGTCAAAGTAGACGAGGGCAGCAGTAAAAATTCACTCAGTGTCAGACTCTACTTCAACACAGAAGCTTAGATTATTTGGTTTTAATGACACATCCCTGTTATAGAGATGTTTGGGCGAATGGTTAAAGACCGTGTAAAGTGAATTCAGACATTTTCTTCTAAACACATTAAATAGGTCATGAATGTATTTCTAAAAAAGGTGTAAAAAGCATTTCAACCATTTAGATTTGAATTGTGGAGCTAGGCTTCACAAACTGTATTTCAACATTTCTGTGTTCAGGATTTAGTGATTAGCATAAACCCGCCCCTGCTGCTGTAGAGGTAGAAATACATTCAGCACACACTACTACTACTACAGTCTACAGTTAGCCAGTTAGCAGCCGAGCTAGCAGCCGAGTTAGCAGCTGAGTTAGCAGCAGAAAGCTCTCAGACGTAGCGTCCATGTTTCTGGTAGAGGTGGTGACTTTGATTGACAGGTGACACTTGGTAGGGGGCGGGGCTTCAGCGTTTGGTAGCAGAGAAAGAGGCTGATTTTTACTCAACTTTGAAGCCTAATTTCATATATTTGGCTTTTTTTTTTTAATCATTCAAATTTGGCAGGGTGGTTAACAACACACTTTTCTGTGGTATGTCAAACTCAGAACACATATTTATTCTTACTTTACACGGACTTTAAATATACAAATGGTCCGTCTTTGACACTACAGACTGCCGTTTAACTCCTACAAAAACAGTCAACTTTGGCTTCTTTTAACTGTAACTATAACCTTTCTCTAACCTAACCCAAGAAGTTTTAATCACCTGTAATAAACCAAACTATCACATGAATCATTTTCATCGTGGTTTAAAGGTTGTTTTTATGAAACGGACGACAAACTCTTTGACTTTTAGAGAACTTAACACGTTGACAAGCTCGCCGAGTGTGAAAACAGCCTGAAACACTCTTTACATTCACACTCTTAACTTTGTCCTGAATAATGCAGAGACCTATTTTTGTCTCTGTAGTTGATCCGGTTGCAGGTCTGCAGGAGCGTTTGGCGTTAAACGGTGTAATTATCGTCGGTAAAAGGTGAAGCTGCAGAGGAAGGCCGAGAGCTGACAGCTGATCTCTCAGCGCTGACACAAAACTGCTGCTAATGAGAACTACAGCGGGTGATTTGTTTTCCCCCCTGTTCTACAACACACACACACACACACACACACACACACACACACACACAGATACAAACAGATAAACAGATACACACACACACCTTCACACACACACACACACACGGGAGGAAAACATCTCCGAACACAAAGGTCAGAGCGGAGTAGAAATCTCTGGAGGAAGACAGGAGCTCGACAGAAAACAGTGAAATATATCAGCGCCGTCGGCTCCGAAAAGTCAGAGCTGCAACAAATTAAGAAAATATTCCCGATTTTCAGTATTGACACCTGATTGTTTGGAAGCAGCTAAAGGTGACGAGCGAGAGAAGAAGAAGCCTCCCGACGGATCTCCGCTCTGCTGGGTTTCAGATCATCAGGAAGGCTTTTGTGCAGTCAGAGAGGTTGGGTTGGGAAACACATTTAATTTGTCTTTTATGTTCTAGTCAGTCATTTAGGTTCAACACCATGTAAAGAAACTCTACTTTATAATAGAAACAGCTGATTTATGAAGCTTAGAAGGGTTTAAAGCCAGAGTCTAAATATAAGCTGAATATAATATAATATATAATAGCTGAAGTCACTATGAGCGGATACTGTACTGCAAGATTAACACAAAAAACCCATTTTACTCACATGCAGGGTTGCAAAGGGATGGAAAATTTCCAGTAAATTTCCATGAGAAGTTAAACGGGGGAATTTTGGAAATATTCCAAATTGGAAACTTTCCATGGGAATTATGGGAATTAAATGGGAATTTATGGGAATGGCCCTGCAGCTGCTGATATTTGAAGCTTGTCAGGGTTTAAAGCTAAATATAAAATAGCTGAAGTCACTAAGAGCAGATAATGTACTGCACAATTAAAAAAAAACATTGCACTCACATGTCGGGTTGCAATTTCCGGTAAATTCCCAGAAAGTTTCCAGTAAATTTCCATGGGAAGTTAAACAGGAATTTTGGAAATATTCCAAATTGGAAACTTTCCATAGGAATTATGGGAATTTAATGGGAATTTAATGGGAATTTGTGGGAATGGCCCTGCAGTAAACTGTGATAGCATATATTCAACTGTACTGCATGATGGTTACTTTAGTCAAGATTATACTCACATATTATTTTACACAACTATATTTAAATTCCCTAATAAGAACATACCTTCATTTTAGTAAATTCCCGGTTAATTCCCCTTAATTTCCATGGGAAGCTTGAAAATTCCCGAAATTTTGCAACCCTAAGCTAAATATAAAATAGATGAAGTCACTATGAGCGGATATTGTACTGCAAGATTAACACAAAAAAAAACTATTTTATTCACATGTTCAGTATCAACATCTGGAATGCTTTAAAATATCTTCTCCACATGTGGACAGAAAATGTAGAAATGTTGGTAGGCCTAGATGAGGTGATTTTTGGAACATTTAGGTAGAAAGACTCAGGTTTTATAGATGTCTAAGTGATATTTAAGCATTGTTTCAACAGCTAAATGTGGACAGGGTTAGATTAAATTCAACATGATTGTCACTGCACACAGTAGAAATACAGTTTGACACCTGAGAGCAAACTAGTAAAGAGCTGAAATGAAAATAAGTTATTGGAGTTATTTACAAGTTATATGAAACCCAGAAATCTACAAAACATTTCTTTTAATTTAATTTATTTATTAATTATTGCTTTATTAGCATTATTTAATCTTATTCAAGTACTGTTGTTATTTTTTTTTTTTAATTTAATTTAATTTATATATTTAATTTTAATGTATTTATTTTACTTCCTCTTTCTCTTCTATTGAGTGTGTTGTAGAGCCGACTGCCTCAATATAAAGCTTCTAAATTATTTTTTTTTAAATACATCACTGTTACTGGTTTCACAAAATAATCTCAACTCAAGGTCTACAAGCTTTTGTTTGGCTTTCAATCATATCTAATGGTCTTCATCAATGAATCAAGTTTAACTAATATACTCAATTAATCAGCTGACTTTCTCAAATTGATCACTTCATCTATAAAATATCAGAAATTAAATAAATACCCGTGTAATTTATTAAAGCTCAAAGCCACATATTTAAATTACTATTACTACTGTGACAAAAAAACTGATTATTCAATTATCATAATAGTTTCTGATTAATTAATTGATCTGTTTATTGATTAATACTCGTTTTAAATGGTCTCGGGCTCAGAAATGTCATTTTCTGCCTCGGCTGCTCTGAAACGTCTCAGCTGAGTCGGTGTTTTCTGGACTGCTGTTGATTTATTTTTCCATCGGACCACCAGGTGAGACGGACGGACGGACGGACGGACGGACACGCGGACAAACTACCACCTTAAAACATCGCACCACCTCCACTCAGCACGCAGCAGCAGAGAGAGAGAGAGAGAGGGAGAGAGAGAGAGAGAGAGAGAGGGGGAGAGAGAGAAACCCTCCTCTGTTTGTCAGCCGTTATAACAAGACTGTCTGAACCCGGCGAACCAGCAGAGAGAGAGAGAGAGAAAGACATAGAAGGGGAGAGAGAGAGAGAGAGACCTAGAGAGAGAGATAGAGAGAGAGAGAGAGAGAGGGCTGGAGAGGCTTTAGGAGGACGAAAGAGAGAAATAGAAAGCGATAGAGAGAGAGAAAGTGGTGGTAGGTTTTTAAATGGTCCGGAGGGATGCGTGTCGAGGAGGAGAAGGAGGAGGAGGTGGAGGAAAAGGAGGAGGAGGAGGAGGAGGTAGAGGAGGAAGGGGGGGGCAAGAGGGGGGGCTCCCACAGCGACTGCTAGTTGTTATATTGGGGATCTGTTAGTGGATCAATGAAAAAAGAAAGAAAGAAAAGAGAAAGGAGGGAGGGAGAGAGGCTGTGTGGAAGGATGACAGGCCTCATTACCACCAAACCTCAGACAGTGATGCCTCTGTGTGTGTGTGTGTGTGTGTGTGTGTGTGTGTGTGTGTGTGTGTGTGTGTGTGTGTGTATTTGTGCACACTCTTACATGTATACCGTGTGTATTCCCACGCCGGCAAAAGCCTATTTACATGCATGAGTGTGTGTGCTCCTGTGTGTGTGTGTGTGTGTGTGTGTGTGTGTGTGTGTGTGTGTGTGTGTGTGTGTGAGAGCTCCCTACGGGCCTCTGTAAGAGAAGCAGAGGATGATGGGACAGAGTTGTTTAAAGGTCAGCAGCAAACACATCATCAGAAAGAAGAGAGAGCTGCCCTGAGAACTAACAGCTAACCTGCACACACACACACACACACACACACACACACACACACACACAAAACCTCAGCTAACCACAATACAACCTCTACACAACCATGAAACCACATTCAGTCTGATATTAAAGCGTAACTGTGGGTTTTATTACAGCTTTGGTCTTATAGTCGTACTTTTATCCAGAGATCATATTGTGTCATTGTACTCATGAAGTTAAATAAGATTCATAATCTGTACATCTGCAGATCTATATTAATATTCTGAGTCTCTACTTTTAATATCTTTACATGATTTCCAGTAAAAATGTCCTTATTTATCTTCTACTGGTCCTTTATGGAGCCGCTCAGTTCAGCCTCTGTCTATTAACAGGCCGGTTTAAGCTCCTGTCTCTTTAAGTAAGGGACATTGCTTTTTCACTAAATTAGAAGAGCTTTATTAAAACTGCTTAAAACCAGTTGAAGCAACAACATCTCGAGATATTTGGAGCTGTTAATTAAGCATATCAGTTTCAAAGTGCTTAATAAGGCAGCAGAAAGACAACAGGAGATACATACGAGAAAAATAGATTAAAATGAAAATGAAACCAGAAAAAAGGCTGTCCGATATAAGTATGTTTCAGTAAGTATGTATATGTCAGTTTCGATTATTCTTCGATTAATTGCCAAAGCCCTAATAGGTTCCCTTTAAATTAGAGTTCGGTCTAAAGACATTTTGTGGATCTCAAATCTCTTCTTCTGTTCTTACACTTCTTAATATTCTGAGTTCACACTGAGCAGTATGGAAACATGCAGCACTATGAGGACCTGGATGGTTTCACTCAAAACGGTCAAAAAGTTGAGTGTGAAACTACGCTCTCAACGGACGCCATCTTGGCTCCGTAGCAGAAGGGGAGGGGCCACTTTTCAAACAGGAAATGGTGACCGAGGACTTTGTAACTATGGTGATCATCTCTGGTTATACAAGTGTAAATAATACATGTGATTTTGGGCTTATACTGCTTTCTAAATGTCGGTTTCGATTATTTTTCGATTAATTGCGCAGCCATAATAGGTTCCCTTTAAAGTTCAGTTTAAAGACATTTTCTGTGTCTCAAATCTCTTCTTCTGTTCTTACACTTCTTAATATTTTAAGGTCATAAGCTACGTTCACACTGAGAAGTATGGAAACATGCATCACTATGAGAACCTGGATGGTTTCAATCAAAACAGTCAAAAAGTTGAGTAAAACTATGGACACATCTCGCCCTCAATGGACGCCATCTTGGCTCCGTAGCAGAAGGGGAGGGACCACTTTTCAAACAGGAAATGGCAGCCGAGGACATTGTAACTATGGTGATCATCGCTGGTTTTACAAATGTACATTCTACATGTGATTATTACACTAAGCACCACTATACTGCTGTCACATATAAGCCATCATTGTGATTCGAGACACAGTTTCATTCCTACTCTACATGCATAACTATGACCTGAAGTGTCTTTCAGAGCTTCAACTCTACTTTCTTTCTTTGGTATTACTTCAGTGATATTGTATTGAGCTCTGAGCGCTGCCAAAATGTTGGGTTCCCACACAGCAGGACTAACGCCTGAACTCTCCCAGAGGGACATCGCCGCAGGGACCGAAGCTGCTGCTGCTGCTAATGTGCTTCCTTCAACACGCTGTTAGTGCACGCTATCTGTGCCTCCGAGGTTGGAAATCAATTTGAGAAACTTTGGAAAATGGTCTGCAGTAAAACAATCTACTGTAGTTTGAACTCAGACCTCTCAGCCTTTTTGAAGTTGTAATCGCAACACTGTTCCCCCCTTTTTTTCTAAAAAGTCGCTTTATAACTTTTACAGAGCACATAATTTGTTAGAGCTGTCTTCCCTCCGAGTCGAGACAAGAGGCTTCATGAGCCTTACGAGTCAGGCTGAAAGTCTAACAGGTATGAACGCCGAATATTAAAACAAAGATACTAATGAACAATGAATGGGGCGGCTGTGTCTCAGGAGGTAGAGCGGTCGTCCTCCAATTGGAAGATTGGTGGTTCGATTCCCGGCTCCTCCAGTCCACATGTTGATGTGTCCTTGGGCAAGACACTTAACCCCAAATTGCTCCCATTGCTATGCCAACAGTGTATGAATGAGAATGAATGGTTAACTTCCTCCTGATGAGCAGGTTGGTACCCTGCGTGGTAGCTCCTGCCATCAGGGTGTGAATGGGTGAATAAGATGTAATGTAAAGCGCTTTGAGAGGTCGTAAAGACTAGAAAGGCGCTATATAAGTACAGAACATTTACCTTTCAATGAATTGAACAGTTTTTAAAGCTGGTGATACATATTTTACATGTCGACTCTGTCACAGTAGAGTACAAACACAAAGCATCCGTTTCCACATTGAGTATATTTGGGCCCATTTTCTTGTATCTGGATAAGAGATAAGAGATTTACAACAACTTAATTTATGTGGCTCGGGAGGTAAGAATAGTCGTCCACCAATCGGAAGATCGGAGGTTCAATTCCCGGTTGGATTTGTCCTTGCGTAAGATATTTAACCCCAAATTGCTCCCAATGGCTGACCCAATGGTGTATGAATGTGTGTGAATGTGTCATGTAGTGTAAAAGTGCTTTGAGTGGTCAAAAAGACGAGAAAAGTGCAATAGAAGTACAGTCCATTTACCTTTAGTATCCAGATTTACACTTCAGACCTTCATTTCTTGTATCTGGATAAGAGATAAGAGATTTACAACAATTTATGTGGCTCAGGAGGTAAGAATAGTCGTTGGTTTGATTCCCGGTTGGATATTTAACCCCAAATTGCTCCCAATGGCTGCCCCAATGGTGTATGAATGTGTGTAAATGTGACATGTACAGTCCATTTACCATTTACATACAGTATATACATCTCTATTAGTATCCAGATTACAGACCTGACTGCTTGGTTGTTCATGCTACATAACGTAAATCAGTCTGCATGGTTATTAAGTCTCTTTAACATCATGGATGAAATGGACTTACGAAATAAGAGTGAGACAAAGGATTTAATGTCCTCATGGCTCTCATTCACACTGCTCTCCCATCCTAGAATAAACACATCAAACCGTCTCCAGAGGTGGTCGAATGTTGGACTCAAGACGTGTGACTGAGGTACATGTTTACGACATCTGGCTGGAATGTGTATTGAGCAACTGGATTTCAGTTTGTCTCTAAAGGCCAATTGATATTTTCTGTATCTGCAAGGTTTCCAGGATTTGTGAGCACTGCAGCTGATGATGCAGCTACGTCACAGGGTTCGAACACAGCACCTGCTTTGTTGTAGCACCAGAGAGTCCGGGTGCCAGGTGGTTTCCAGACCCGGTCCAGGACTGTGGCGAGTACTGGAACTGGCCATGGCTCAGTCAGGCAGCGGTCTCATCCTCCCACATCCAGGTCTGGGATGGCGCCTCCTGGTCTGGAAGAAGAGAAGGTTTGACTGAGTGGTTTGGCCTTTTTTTTAACCTTTGTTTATTTTCACTTAGAGGAAGACTCTCTTTTTGCAATCACACCTGGACGCTGCCCTGAACCACCACAGTCTGACTTCAATCAATCAATCAATTGATCTTTATTTATAGCGCCAAACCACAACAAAAGTCATCTCAAGGCACTTTTCACATAGAGCAGGTCTAGACTCTTTAATTTAATTTGAAGAGACCCAACATGAGACAGCAGCAAGGAAAAACTCCCTTTTAACGGGAAGGAACATCAGGTAGAACCGGTCTCTACGTGGGCGACCATCTGCCTTGACTGGTTGGGGCTGAAGGAGAAAGAGAGGTACAGGTAGAGACTTGCTGCCACGGGAAGAGTTAGGATTAGTGTCTTGCTCAAGGGCCCCTCAGTGGTAGTAATGAGGAGGGGCAAGCACTGCTTTAAAACCTGAAGAGTTCGGTTTAGAACCTGCTCTATGTGTAAAGTGCCTTGAGATAACTTGTGATTTGACGCTATATAAATAAAGATTGATTGATTGATTGATTGGTTTTTCACTTTTTCCCACCTAGATTTATCCTACTGGTCCACAAATTGAACCGATGACCATCTGGTACCAAGTTTGCTTCTCTAACCTTTAGGCCACCACTGCTCCAGTTGCCTATATGATTCAACATGTACATGCTATCTCCATCTCTAAAGCTTATACAGCATGTTGGTGAGTGTTTGCAGACCAGAGACCTCAATCTGCATGTATACCCTAACCCTAACCCTCGACAGGGCAGTCTAGATTTGCTGCAGGACCTATATAAGGATGGAGTGTTTGGAGGCGTCCACTATGGCATGCACTTCATTTCACCATCACCCACTACAACATAAAGTAGAAAAATCACCTTTTTGGTAATGTCAACGCAATCTGAAAATGCAAAAGCTTCATAAATGTACAATTTATAGCAGAGCTGTTGTATTTTCTGTGACTGACTGACGCAGCCCTGGTATATATTTGGTGTTTGGTCTTCAGTCCAGATATAATGATGTTCTCCATTCATGTATATAGTTAAATGTCGTCAGTTCTTTTCTCCAAGTCTTCAATCTTCTTATCTTTTTGCTTGATCAGTGTTTTGAGATGTTTTACTTCATCCATTAGTTTGATTAGTTTGGTAACTTTACTTATTTCCTTCAACATAAAGCTGAGAGACTTTCTGATTTCCTCCATTGCTTCTTCCATCCTGCTTAGTTGTTTTGTCTTTTTCTATATTTCTCTTTTGTTTTCAGTACTTTTTAAAGGTCCCTTAATCTCTCAGAAAGCTTGCATGCTTCTCTCTATCTTCCTCCTGGTTGCAGAATAAATGTTTGTACAGAAGGAGAAAGACAGTCAGTTACGATTGGGTTAGATTAGATTGCACAGTTGTTCCTAATAAAGTAGTCGGTGAGTCTAACTGAACAATACTTAAGCCCAGTTTTATTGGAATACATTTACTATCCTGTCTGCATGAAAGATGTAATATTTAAACTTTGAAACCTCTCGTGTTGTACTTCTGTCCATCAACAGGCCCGCGGCGAGGAGCAGAGCTGCATCACAGCGAGCGATGAAGACCACAGCAGCAACACGGGGCGCCTGAAGAGAGTGAAGCCTGATGCAGGACTGAAGCAGAAGCTGCAGGACGTCCAGCAAACATCTCTTACATGAATATCATCCTCTCAGTCTGCCCAGCCAGGAGAGACAGCGTGATGGCGCCCTGCGTCGGTGTGTTCATGGGAGCATCGACTTGTTCAGTAGTTTCAGACAGAAGCATCCATCCGGGCTGTCGCTGCTGGATGTTCGTGTAATCCTTCACGTTCCTGCTGGAAAATAAACTTTTACTCTATGTGATTCTGATGTGGTGTTTTATGCTTCACATCACACACTATCTGTAAGTGTTGAGTGTGACATTTAGAAGTTATGGGAACAGTTTTGTGTAAACGTGGCTGCAGAGAACTGGAACATAAATTACAGTCTTTGCATTATATTGGCTTCAATGTTAATACTGAGAGAAAGAAAGGAATCACAGCCAGGTCTGCTCAGGTTACAAGTTCATTAATAAGATAAATGTTTATGATTTCTGTGAATATTTAAACTTTGTCATTTTCCTCCATAGACCACCATTGTAAAAGAGACATCTGTAAAACTGTTGACAGGAGACCTCGAACTACAGACAAGGTCAATTAGGACCCTATATGTCTTTATGTTTCCTCGAGCCGAGAAAAGTGTTTTTAAAATCTATGACGTCATCACAATGTAAAGTCTGTGGGCCGAGCAGGAAACACTACAGAGTATATTCAGTGGGCCGCATAACGTGGAATTAAACCTGGAAGCTAGAAACCTTTATTGGTGTATGCGTCAGCCAAGCAATTCTTATAGGACTGAATGGGCGCCAATTTTGGTTCGCTCTTATAGTACATCCTAGGGTCCTAGGTAGAAGGGCTGGGCGATATGGACAAAATCAAATATCAAGATATTTTAGACCAAATACCTCAATATCGATATTACAACGATATTGTAGAGATGACTGTCAATGCTTTAACAAAATATTTACACTATGAAATCTTTGATAAATAATCATCAGTAATGTGGATATAATGACAAAGTGAAACACGTAAATAACAGAACAGCTAGAAAAGTCTGGTAAGTTCAGAAAATTACATATTTTACTGTAATGCAACATTTAAAACCAGTAAAAAGACAACTCTGATGACATATCGTGACATTACGATATCCGAAAACTAAGACCATATCTTTTCTCATATCACGATATCGATATAATTTCAGTATATTGCCCAGCCCTACTAGGTAGCAGAGTGTGTTCCCAAAGTGTGAAAGGCAAGACCTCACACCACACTCCCACACCATTATGCAAACATCTCAATCAATCTATCAATCAAAACCTTATCGGGAACATTCTGGCTCTAAATGGAAAAGATGGCGCCAACCAGAAGCTGCAACTCCGGCCTTCAAACCGGCTCCAATGAAACCAATGAGTGACATCACAACCATCCAGCTTCATATAAAGTCTATGATCAAGAACCAGAACCTTTAATAAAGTAAGATTTGCCTTCCAACAGTAATACTGAGCAGCTCTGTGTGTGTAGCAGCTCTGAAAGATCATCCTCCTCTTGTCTCCTCTCCTTCGCCACATTAATGGCACTCCCATTATGTGTAGCTCCGCTCTCCTCGCCAACCGTCACCACGTCGGCCATATTGACCCGACAGTAACGACGGGGGGAGTCTCGCCCTCCTTCTACAGCGACGATTATCACTGTCTCCTTTCTTTTTCCTCCACCTCGTTCCTTCCTCCTCTTCTCTGACTGCAATTAGGGAGAGGAATAATCATATTGACAGGGCTGACAGGTCGGGGCAGGAGAGCGGGAACATGAATAGTCACATGTGTCAGAGGCAGAGCGGGAGGAGGAGGAGGAAGAGGACGAGGAGGAGGAGGAGGGGGGTCGTCAGATATATCAGTGTGTCTTATTGTAGCTTTGATATTATGACAATGACACACAGTCAATTCAAATTCAGAATCACTGAGGCCACCAGGTCCAATAAATGCCCAGGAATTAGTCTGCTGACATTTCTACACGGACATATTGACATCTGTAGAACAGTACAGACCGAGACTAACGCCGCACTAAATTATATATCGACATACATGGAAAAGGACCTCGAGATGTTACTGTAGCTACATCGCAGCAATGGAAGATACTTATTTTTGATTGGCTGCCAGGTGTCTACTAAAAGGTTTGTTTTCGATCTCATGAAAAGTCAAATGAGAGTCGGTTTCGTCTGGTTCAGAGAAAGGTCTGGAACATCTTTAGCTTAGCTTACCACAAAGACTTCAGGGAAACTGCTAACCTAGCTCCATCAAGGGAGAAAAAAAAACACACCATCCACCAACGATGTCTAATTTATGTTAATGTATTGTTTTCATTTTTTATATCCTGGGGCGGGGCCATGGGCGGAGCGGGGAGGTTGCTATGGTTGCGAGGGCTGGATCTCGAGGACATTGGTCAATCAACCTGTCAATCAGGACGTAGCCACGCCCTAATGCATACCCTGCTTTATCATCACATATAAAATCAGGGAGGCCAAAATGTCCCAAATGAACATCATACTGCATTGAAGAAGGCTTTAAACTAGCGATTGAGACCATAAACACATTTTGAAAACGTTTACTGAGGTTAGAAATCAAGTGAGAAGTTGGTGAATTCTCCATTGACTTGTATAGAGATGGTCGCCCCCTGGTGGCCTTTTGATAGAATGCAGCTCTAAGTTACTTCCTGGTTGGCTTCATTTCAGAGGACCAGAACTCCCCGCCTGGTTTGGCCACAATGTCAAATTCCTTGGGGATTTGATTACACCATGGACGCCATGTTTTTTGTTCTACTGTGGAAGTTTTAGGGGATTATATAGCAGATAGATTTACACCCTCAGAATTCAGACTCAACAAAACCTCCAAATTAAATGACCAAATCCTCTTTTTTGACCATGTGACTCGAGAATGACCCATAGGGGCGTTTTCTAATCTGGCGCCCCCTATTGGCAGGAATAGGCAAGACCAAATCATGTGTCATGGTGCTTGCAATGATCTTTTTGTTTCAGTTTTTTCTCTTATTGTCTTTCTATGTTCACTACTACTACTGCCCACCTGTTCACCACCTAAATCTACTCCATCTCTCTTTTGCAGTCTGATGGTAGTTTGAAGCTCAGACCAACTTTCCAGTGTGTTTTCTTCCTTCTTTAAGTATTTTTAGCTTTTCTAACCGTGCGTCTCCCCGTGCTTCCCAAACTCCTCGTGTGCCAACCAGCTCGCTCCGTTCAACAGTCATGTTCCCGCCTGCTAAGACTTCCTCTTCGGCCACGCTCACTACCTCAGCTCTCTGTCTACCTGCTCACCGCTACGCTTCCCCTCCGAGCACCTGACCACCTGCACGAGCTCCACACCTGCCTGCACTGACTCCCTGCTGCTCCGCTCTGCTCCACCTGCCTTCAGCCTCCAGTGCTCTCCTGCTTCTCCAACCTGACCTTCATTCATATCGATGGATCTAACTTTTGGAATAAACCTTCTTTAACTTTTTCTCCGTCTCAGGGTGCTGCGTTTCGGTCACTTTTGATGATCTAGTGTGTTGTTTTAGTGTCGATTTTAGACATAGGCATTGAGGAATTCATCGCAATACATTCCCTAAATATCATTTAATAATAAAGGCACCATGAGGAGTGTTGCTGTCAAAATGGAGAAGTGAAATTATTACAGGCCGCTTTATTTCTTAGAAAAGTGGCGTTAAAGATTCATCACTCAGTCATGGCTGAAAAATGGCAGCTGTTGGGCTCCAACTGGGACAAAAAGTCCAGAAGGTACGCATGTTCATTGCTCAATGATTCATTGCTGAATGTTTTAACAGTGCTCTTTCTTTTAGCCAAAATTACAGTTTTATTTGATCACAATCACACTGAATTCAGTCTACCATGCAGTCTATCCAACCAATGTCATCAGTCAACATGAAAGTCGCAGTAGCAAGTAAAAGAAGCAGTTATGTTTCTTATTCTTCTTATGTTTCTTCTTGGTAAATCAGTTTAGTTAATAATGTGCAGCTGTTTGAATCTCATCCTTACTTGTCACCATTTTTCTGTTGCTGCTTTTCTTGGTTAGCAAACTAGTTATAACCACAGTAAACAAACTGAAGTCATAGGCAGTGATGCAGACACCTGGAAAAGAGCAAAACTGCTTATTTTACATGGTTGAAATACTGCAGTGATATAAGGTAGCAAAGTGTTTGTGTATATTTATGGTAACATGTATTTGTGGTTTAAATAGACACTGTGGTAGAACCAGGCAGGGAGTTCTGGTCCTCTGAAATGAGGCAAACGCGGAAGTAACTTAGAGCTGCATTCTATCAAAAGGCCACCAGAGGGCGACCATCTCTATACAAGTCAATGGAGAATTCACCAACTTCTCACTTGATTTCTAACCTCAGTAAACGTTTTCAAAATGTGTTTATGGTCTCAATCGCTAGTTTAAAGCCTTCTTCAATGCAGTATGATGTTCATTTGGGACATTTTGGCCTCCCTGATTTTATATGTGACGATAAAGCAGGGTATGCATTAGGGCGTGGCTACGTCCTGATTGACAGGTTGATTGACCAATGTCCTCGAGATCCAGGCCTCGCAACCATAGCAACCTCCCTGCTCCGCCCATGGCCCCGCCTTATGCCCATATAAGTAGAATCCCTGTTTGTATTTTTCCCAGCATGCACCTTCACCTATTGGATGTTACATCCATTTCTGTCCATTTTCTGTCACGATAACTCCTTTTATTGGACGATACATTGTCTCTAAATAATAAATAATCACGATAAACGATATTATTGTCATTTAAAGATCATTTTATACCACTGATATAATGATAATATAATAGTATAATAATATAAAGGGAGGGGATTGGAGAGTGGGCCAATGTGACATAAATAGCCTCTTAGCTGCTAATGTGAAGTGTGGCAATATTGAGGTCAAAGGTCATGTCCATCTATCCTACAATGAGTCCATATATAGACATGATGATGCTGATAATTATGTTATTGTACGATAAGTTAATAATTATTGTGACAGGCCTAATTATAATACAGTTAATGGCCTTTTATTACTTCTATCATTAGAATACTAAAACTATGAGTATTTAAAAAGCTGTAGATATATCTTTTCCACAGTATCAGTGAGTGGTAGGTTCTACTTTTAACACAGTTCTGTATGAAATGTATTAAAAGAAGAAATGCAATCTAATGTTCCTTTTTCTTTTAATAAACTGTGAAATTCACTGTTAAACTGTTTTGTGCCTGTGTTCAGTCATGCATTACACGCTTATACTATTATTGCCTTAATTATAGTGTCTATAGTGTATCTTACATTTTGGGTTAATTATGGTAAAACCTATTTCTTCACGTTTAAAAATGCACATACATTTTCCAAACAGCTTTTAACCCATTTATATGCAGTTGTTCTACTCCTTTCCTTCTTATAATCACTTTTACATTACATTTAAATTCCTCTCTCTGTATGCGTTTTAACCATTAACTCCTAATTGTCCAGTAATTTTGCCCCCATCTGTATGCACCCCTGCATTAAAACCATTGTTCAGCCCTGTAATTCTCCTCTCCACACACACACACACACACACACACACACACACACACACACACACACACACACATTTAAAGCCATTTCCCTGCCTTCTTTCTGTCTTAACTACATGCATTCCTCCATTAAAAGCTAATTTTCCGACAGCATCGCTCCCATCTATATGCAATTGCTGCTCTGAAGCCTAATTTTTCTACTTTCTCTCTGCGCCTCCTCTCCTCCCGGGCTCCATCAGACGGGAGGAGTCGGCCTGGGGAAATCGTTAGTGCTCCTTCTCTTTAAATTGGGGAGGTGGACGGCAGGTGAACATCGCATTGATCGCCCTCTCAAGGCCTCTTTCTCCCCCCCTTTATCCTTCTCTCTCTCGCATCCCTCACCACCAATTGTCTGGCCTTTACTTCCCCCCCTCCTCCTCCTCCTCCCTCCTCCTCCTCCTCCCTCCTCACATCAGCGCCAATTGCCAGCCATTTTTCCACCGCTATCTCTTCCTTCTTCTTTTCTCCGGATGGTAGCGGAGGTCACAAATTTACAAGAGAGAGTTGGAACGGGGGGGAGGGAGGGGGAGGTGGGTGATGCTGTCTATCTGTCTAACAACCACCATCATGGGGCGGAAAACAGAAATATGGGGGGGGGTTAGAAGGGGGGGGGCCGGGGCAGCAGCAGCAGCAGCAGGGGGTTATGGGACAAGAGATGGTGGGTGGCGTGGGAGGGGGGTCGGAGTAAACATAGTGATGATTTCCCCTGAGTTTCGTTCCTCCGGACCGATGAGGAGGGAGAGAGACAGAGGGAGGAAAAAGGGGGGAGACAGAAAGAGAGAGAGAGAGAGTGAGAGAGAGAGAGAGAGAGAGAACAGCTGCTGTCTTGTCACCGCCGGCAACCGTAACTGCGGTGACACCTCCTCCTCCTCCTCCTCCTCCTCACAACAAGAGAGAAAAGAGAGAGGGATGCTGCGAGAAAATCGAAATGCTGACACACACACACACACACACACACACACACACACACACACACCAAACACCCTCAGCGGCCCCCTCGGACACCTCTCATCGTCCAATTAGAGTCCTCACTGAGAGCCGAGCCGAGCCGAGCAGAGGAGAGGAGAGGAGAGGAGAGGAGAGGAGAGGAGACGAGAGGAATTCCTGCCTCAGACATTAAAATTGTTTCACTGTTGAAACTGTTTGTTTGGTTAAGTAGAGGCTCGATTTAGGTCGGGGTTTTTTTGGACTTTGTGGAAGAGTAAAAACTACGGCGTTACTGTTGTATGACAAGAGGATGAAATATGGTGATGCTATGCTCGTTAAGTCAGATTGGTGGCGCTGATTCTCCGATTGAACGTAGTAAAAGCACATTAAAAAAAGATGTGATAATGGAAATAATAGAGCAACAGTCAAATCTGAATCAGTGTCAGACGTCACATCTATATATGATCTGTCACTGATCACAAGTTAAATAAAGATTATTACAACTGATCAGGTGTTTTAGGTTTAGTTTAGCAGTAATAACGCTTTTATCCAAACATCTAACAAGTTTAAATCTGGTTAAAATCATTAAAATACTGATATTATGTTCAGTATGGATTCAAAGCAGTGCTTCAACAAATGGTTATGTGAGAGTTATAATTAAAAGGAAGGAGTTAAAAGGAGCTATATCATGCTTTTTCTGATTTTTTGTTACTTATATATTGTTGTAATGTCAGATTTCTATACTAAATGTAGTCAAAGTTCTACAACTGGAGATTAAAGTATGTAAAAATGCTGCCTGCAAGTCAAAAGTCAGTAATCACACTTTTAATAAAATAATAATAATAATGATTTAAAAACATTTCTTCTAATTTCTTCTTGGTTATTGGTATGTTTTTGGTTTTTTGGTGTTTTTTTTGTTGTCTAGATGTTTGTGAAGAAAACGTTTATACCTTGTTTCTGTGAATTAATCTAAAAATCAATTTAAAAAAAATAAGCAGCTGAAGTAATCACACTTTTATCTAAAAATCTAAAAGTTTAAATCTTTAAAAAAGCATAAGAATACTCATGTAAAAGAAACAGTGCTTCAACAAATGATTATATGAAAAGTTACAATTAAAAAGAAAAGTTAAAATGTCAGATTTCCATACTAAACATCTTCTAAACTCTAAAACTTGATATGTAGAAATGTTTGTTCTGTTGCTATGCTGGTTGCTAAGGCGTTTCCACTCTCATATCTCAGATGGGATCATAGACTGTATAAAAGAAATGGACGTAGCATCTGTGACGTCACCCATTGGTTTGTGGACTGCTGCTCGGAAGCCGATAGTTTCTAATCTAGGCAGCGCCATCTTGAAAATTTCAGGTGCATGCTGGGAAAAATAAAAACATGGATTCTACTTATATGGGCATGAGGCGGAGCCATGGGCGGAGCGGGGAGGTTGCTATGGTTGCGAGGGCTGGATCTCAAGGACATTGGTCAATCAACCTGGGACATTTTGGCCTCCCTGATTTTATATGTGATGATAAAGCAGTCACAGATGTTACGTCCATTTCTTTTATGCAGTCTATGGTTAAAACATGGAAACTGAAATGAACTGTTTGAACATAAGGAATCCTAAATAGTAGAAGTTAGTTAATTAATAATGTCATGTACAGTATAATATGAGCTGCACCAGTAATAGAAAAAGAACAGTAACAGTAGAAGTTAGTTTTCCTGTGGGTTTCTCTGCAGCAGTACGATAGCTGCACTCGTATTTGCAGCAACAGTAAAAATCATTTTTAGTTAACTCTCCATTTTCTCCTCTTTGCTCCGACTCTCTCTCCTCCTCATCTGTCCTTTTTCTCTCTCTCCTCTCTCTGTCTCTCCTCTCCCTCTGAAACTAATTAGCAGTGAAGTCCAGAACAGAAGGAGGAGCGAGGGAGGGGGAGACATGAAGAACGAGAGGAGGGCTGAGAAACCAGAAGAGGAGGAGGAGAAAAAAAAGGAAGATACTAAAAGTAGAAAAAAAAGGATCCATATTAAATGGTTTCAGCGCTGGTTCTTTCCTCCTTCCTTCCTTCCTACCTTCCACCCTTCCTTCTCTCCCTCCTACCTTCTTTCTTCCTTACTTTCCTTCCTTCTTCCTCCTTTGCTTCCTCCTTTGCTTCCTTCTTTTTCCTTTCCATCCTTCCTTCCTCCCTTCCTTCCTCCTTCCTCCTTTCCTTCCTTCTTTCTCCTTTCCTTCCTTCCTTCCTCCCTTCCATCCTTCCTTCCTTCTTCCTCCCTTCCTTCCTCCTTTCCTTCCTCCTTCCTCCCTTCCTTCCTTGACTCGAGGACAACAGGAGGGTTAAAAAATAATTTACAATGATAAATTATGAAGGTAAGGAAGGAAGGGAGGATGGAAGGATGGAAGGATGAAAGAAGGGAGGAAGGAAGGAAAGGAGGAAGGAAAAAGGATGGAAGGGAGAAAGAAGGGAGGAAGGAAAGGAGGGAGGGAGGAAGGAAAGGAAGGGATGAAGAAGGAAGGAAAGGAGGGAGGAAAGGAAAGAATGAAGGAAGGAAGGTAGGAGGGAGGGAGGAAAGGAAAGAAAGAGAGAAGGAAGGAAGGAAGGGAGGAAAGAAGGAACAGTCAAAACAGACGGGGTCAATTTGACCCAGGAGGACGACAGGAAGTTTAAAAACTCCTCAGGTTGAGACTCAGCAGAGTGGAAGAAATCTTCATCGTGTCAAAGTAGAGAAACCATCTGTCCTCTCATCCCTTCCTAGAAGACTTAACACCCTTTCACATGTGGCCTCAGGTGACTCTAACGACTCTAACGACTCTAATGACTCTAATGGCCGTCGCATTAACGAACCAAACGGTATCAATGACTTTGATAACGACCGTGCAGAGGTTAAATACCTGAAACTGAAGAAACCCCCTTTGGATGAGAGGTGAAGCATCTTCCAGTCCGGCTGCCCTCGATTCAACCCTCCGTGGATAATTATGACCTGGATAACTGAGACTCTTCACACACTTCTGAGAGATCAAGTTTACAGTCCTAGCTGACTGCTAAAAATACTACAATACCCATGAGCCTTATTCCCCCGCTGCTAAAGAGAAGCAGCAGTTAGAATAAGTAATGAGCTTAAAACACTTTGTAGGTGCAGCTGTGATTTCCTCTAAAAATGACCCAGAAATTCAAAAGGTGATTCAGTTTCCCAGTGAATTCAGACATTTTCTTCTAAACACATTAAATAGGTCATAAATGTATTTCTAAAAAAGGTGTAAAAAACATTTCAACCATTTAGATTTGAATTGTGGAGCTAGGCTTCACAAACTGTGTTTCAACATTTCTGTGTTCAGGATTTAGTGATTAGCATAAACCCGCCCCTGCTGCTGTAGAGGTATAAATACATTCAGCACAAACTACTACTACTACAGTCTACAGTTAGCCTGTTAGCTGAGTTAGCCGCCGAGTTAGCAGCCGAGTTAGCAGCCGAGGTAGCCACCGAGCTAGCAGCCGAGTTAGCAGCTGAGTTAGCTGCCGAGCTAGCCACCGAGTTAGCCGCGGAGCTACCAGCCGAGTTAGCAGCTGAGTTAGCCGCCTAGTTAGCCGCCGAGCTAGCAGCTGAGTTAGCCACCGAGCTAGCAGCAGAAAGCTCTCAGACATAGCGTCCATGTTTCTGGTAGAGGTGGTGACTTTGATTGACAGGTGACGCTTGGTAGGGGGCGGGGCTTCAGCGTTTGGTAGCAGAGAAAGAGGCTGATTTTTACACAGCTTTGAAGCCTAATTTCACATATTTGGCAATTTTATTTTTTAATCATTCAAATTTGGCAGGGTGGTTAACAACACACTTTTCTGTGGTATGTCAAACTCAGAACACATATTTATTCTTTACTTTACACAGACTTTAACTTTCTCAGATGTTTCTTGTTTAAATGCACCTTGGGATCGTAGTTAACTTCTACTCCGATGTTTTTTAACTTTTATCAAGTAATGAGATATTTTCTAACACAATTAATAGTTTGAACTGAAGTAGCCAGAAGAAGAGTTTCATGAAGTAAATTACATTTTATCTTCCGTCCGATAGACGAGCGCTACGTGAGTTTTCTCTCTTCTGTAGACGAGATTAAAATTAAAACTTAACGACCGATCACTGACTTTAAAAACAAACAACACTTCACACCTCCATTAGCAGAATTATATATTAAGTTTTATCTAAGTTCAGTTGTTAGATGTAAATTTTCCCTTCTTTCCTTCCTTCAATGTGTCCTCCCTTCCATCTGTCTTTCCTGGCTTCCTTCTGTCCTTCCTCCCTTTCTTCTTTCCTTCCTTCTGTCCTTCCTTATGTCCTTCCTTCCTGGCTTTCTTCTGTCCTTACTTCCTTCCTTCCATTTGTACTTCCTTCTATCCTTCCTTCCCTCCTTCTGTCCTTCCTTCTATCCTTCCTTTCTTCCTTCAATGTGTCCTTCCTTCCTTCCTTCTTTCGTTCCTTCCATTTGTCCTTCCTTCCTCCCTTTCTTCCTTCCATTGGTCATTCCTTCCTTCCTTCAATGTGTCCTTCCTTCCATCTGTCTTTCCTGGCTTCCTTCTGTCCTTCCTCCCTTTCTTCTTTCCTTCCTTTTGTCCTTCCTTATGTCCTTCCTTCCTGGCTTTCTTCTGTCCTTACTTCCTTCCTTCCATTTGTACTTCCTTCTATCCTTCCTTCCCTCCTTCTGTCCTTCCTTCTATCCTTCCTTTCTTCCTTCAATGTGTCCTTCCTTCCTTCCTTCCTTCCATTTGTCCTTCCTTCCTCCCTTTCTTCCTTCCATTGGTCATTCCTTCCTTCCTTCCTTCCTTCCTTGGTTCCTTCTATCCTTCCGTCCATGATTCTATCCTTCCTGGCTTCCAGCTGTCCTTCCTTCCTTCCTTCCTTTTGTCCTTCCTTGATTCCTTCTATCCTTCCTTCTTTCGTTCCTTCCTTCCTTCTGTTCTTACTTACTTTCTTCCTTCCTGCCTTCCATCCTTCCTTCTGTCGTTCCCAGCTTCCTTCTGTCCTTCCTCCCTCCCTCCCTTCCTTCCTTCCTTCCTTCCTTCAGTAGTAGTAAAGTCAGTAGGATTAATCCTCTGGAGTCTCTGAATGTCTGTCAACTGACAAAAAGAAAAAGCTCTTTACATTGAAAGTTTTGACTGTAGAGAGAGAGAGAGAGACAGAGAGAGAAAGACAGAGGGGAGAGAGAGAGAGAGAGAGAGAGAGAGAGAGAGAGAGAGAGAGAGAGACAGAGAGAGAGAGAGATGTTTTCTGTTTTCTGTTTGATTGACTCTCTGTGTTTTATTTGTGAGGTGAAAATGTGGAAAAGTGTTTGAGGTGAAGGTTGTTTTTGTGACAGAATACAAATCAAACCTGAAACAGACTGAAACAGAAGAAGGGAAGAAGAAGAAGAAGAGAGAGAAGAGAAGAAGAGAGAGAGCAGAATAACCTCCATGTGTCTCCTCTGCTGTTGTTGTTGTTGTCAGTAAACAGCTGATCAGCCGCGCTGTGTGATGCTGCAGCCGATCGATCCATGACATTATGCAAAACTAGAACAAATATATAAAGAGGAATGTTGGCGAGGAAGAGGAAGAGAGGAAGAGGAGGAGAGGAAGAGGAGGAGAGGAAATCAATGCTCACACTGTTTCAACAAATATGCAAATAACTCAAAACTCTTTTTCTCTTCCATGTGAAGCTTCTTATCTCCATATTCCAGCTAACAGAGATGAACATCGGTTTGTTAACCCTCCTGTTGCCCCGAGTCAAGGAAGGGAGGGAGGAAAGGAGGGAGGAAGGAAGGAGGGAAGGAAGGAAAAGAAGGAAGGAAGAAAGGGAGGGAGGAAGGAAGGAAGGAGGGAAGGAAAGAAGGGAGGAAGAAGGAAGGAAGGGAGAAAGGAATGATGGAAGGGAGGGAGGAAGGAAAGGAAGGGAGGAAGGATGGAAGGGAGAAAGAAGGAAGGAAAGCAGGGAGGAAGAAAAGGAGGGAAAGGAGGAAGGGAGGAAGGAAGGACAGAGGAAGGAAGAAAGGGAGGGAGGAAGGGAAGGGAGGAAGGATGGAAGGGAGAAAGAAGGACGGACAGAGGAAAGAAGAAAGGAAGGGAAGAAAGAAGGAAAGGGGGAGGGAGGAATGAAGGACAGAGGAAATAAAGAAGGAAGGGAGGAAAGAAGAACAGAGGAAAGGAGGAAGGGAGGAAGGAAGGAAGGAGGGAAGGAAAGAAGGAGGGTGGGAGGAAGGAAGGAAGGAAGGGAAGGAAGAAGGGAGGAAGGAAGGAAGGAGGGAAGGAAAGAGGGAGGAAGGGAGGACAGAAGGAAGGAAGGAAATGAGGGAGGAAGGAAGGACAGACGTTGCTCAAAGATTAATTAGAGTTCAGAAAATCTCTTTAAAAATCAGCCTCTTTCTCTGCTCCCAACCGCTGAAGCCCCGCCCCCTACCAAGTGTCACCTGTCAATCAAAGTCACCACCTCTACCAGAAACATGGATGGTAGGTCTGAGAGCTTCCTGCTGCTAGCTCACCTGCTAGCTCGGCGGCTAACTCAGCTAACTGGCTAACTGTAGACTGTAGTAGTAGTAGTGTTAGATGTAGTAACAATAACACTGAGGAGAGCGGACTCTGGGTCTTATATAGTATCTCTCTCTCTGTCTCTCCCTCCCTCTCTCTCTCTCTCTCCCCCTCTCTCTCTGTCTCTCCCTCCCTCTCTCTGTCTCTCCCTCCCTCTCTCTGTCTCTCCCTCCCTCTCTCTCTCTCTCTCTCCCCCTCTCTCTCTGTCTCTCCCTCCCTCTCTCTCTCTCCCTCTCTCTCTCTCTCCGTCTCTCCCTCTCTCTCTCTCTCCCCCCTACCTCTCTCTCTCTCTCTCTCTCTCCCTCTATCCCTCTCTCTCTCTCTCTCTCCCCCTCCGTCTCCCTCCCCCCCCCTCTCCCTCTCTCTCTCAGTGGGGATGGATGGATTTTTCGTCCTCCTCCATCTCTCTTATTGTTTTCACACACCAGTAGGACGAGATGCTCCAGTGAATGGCCTTAACACCCTGCGGACATGTGTGTGTGTGTGTGTGTGTGTGTGTGTGTGTGTGTGTGTGTGTGTGTGTGTGTGTGATCTGTACTCACACCAGGAGGTCTGAAGATCAAACACACACACACACACACACACACACACACACACACACACTTTAATGCACTTTCTTTACACTCACTCGCAGTTTATTGGCATGATTGTTAAACAGAAACAGAATATGGTGAACACACAAACACACACACACACACACACACACACACACACACACACACACACACACACACACACACACACACACACACACACACACACACACACACACACAGAGTGATAAATGCAGCGCTGGCAGCGGATCAATGCTGCCAAACTTTGGTTGAGCAAACAGCGATCCATAAAGAAGACTAACACTCGTTTTCTTCCCTCCCTCTCTCTATCACTCTATCACTCTGTCTTTCTTTTTGTCTTTTTCAATACTCAGATCGTCTTTTAATCACTCCATCTCTTCTCTCTTCTCCTTCTCTTTTCGTCTCATCCCTCTTTTATATTATCTTTAAATACTTTTATATATCTCTTCTTCTCTTCCCTCTTTTTAATTGTGGTTATGTACCTTTATTATCTTCTGCTTTTACTTCTCTTTTTCTTTCACAATCTCTCCATTTTCTCTTTTTCATGTTTCTAAATGAACCTGAACAAACATTAAAGTATAAACTCACTATAATTAGAGATTAATTTGAAATATTGGTGATTTGTGATGCATGTGTGTAAATAAATCTGCTTTTTTTAAGGCGTTTAACAACAAGGAGGAAGGAGGAAGGAAGGAAGGAAAGGAGTAAGGAGGGAGGGAGGAAGGAAGGAAGGAAGGAAAGGAGTAAGGAGGGAGGGAGGAAGGAAGGAAGGAAGGAAAGGAGTAAGGAGGGAGGGATGGAGGGAGGGAGGAAGGAAGGAAGGAAAGGAGTAAGGAGGGAGAGAGGGAGGGAGGGATGAAGGAAAGGAAAGAGTAAGGAGGGAGTGAGGAAAGGAGGATTTAGGAGAGAAGGAAGAGAGGAAGGAAAGGAGGAATGAAGAAGGAAGGAAAGGAGTAAGGAGGGAGGAAGGAAGGGAAGAAGGAAGGAAGGAAAGGAGTAAGGAGGGAGGGAGGAAGGAGGAAGGAAGGAAGGGAAGGAAGGGAGGAAGGAAGGAAAGAAGGAAGGAGGAAAGGAGTAAGGAGGGAGGAAAGAAGGAAGGAAGGAAGGAAGGAAGGAAATAGTAAGGAGGGACGGAGGAAAGGAGGATTTAGGAGAGAAGGAAGGTTCTCGTCCTGGTTTCCTCTCCTCATCCCTCTCTCCCTTCCTCCCTCCTTTTTCTTTTCCTGCTTTCTCCTCATGTCCTCATTTCCCTTTAACAACTTTTGCTTTCCTCCTCTGTTTCTTGTTCTGTCTTCTTTTCTTTTTCTCCTTGTCCTCTTCTCCTCATCCCTCTTCTATTTTTCATCCTCTTCTTTTCTTTTTCTCCTTGTCCTCTTTATCCTTCTTTCTCATCTCTTCCCATCGTTTCCTATCATCATCATCCTCTCTTTTCTCCTCTTCCTCCCACCTTCTCATCTTTTCCTGTATCTCCTGTTTCTTTTCTCTCCATTTTCTCCACTTTCTCTTCTTTTCCTTTTCTTTTCTCATCACCTCGTTTCCTCTTTCATCCCTCCCTCTCCTCCTCCTCCCTCCATTCTCATTTTTCACCCCATTTTCTCCTCCTCTCTTCTCCTTTCATCACATCCTTTACTCTTTCATCTCTCATCTCCTCCCTTCTTTTTCTTTCTCTCCCTGTTTCTCTCCTCTTCGTCTTTATCCCTCTCTCATCTCTTCTCATCTTTTCTTATCATCATCCTCACTTTTCAACCTATTTTCTCCTCTTATCCTCCTTTTTATTCCTCTCTTTCTTCCATCATTCCATCTTTTCCTGCATCTCCTGTTTCTTTTCTCTCCATTTTAATCTTTTTCTCCTCTTTCTCTTCTTTTCTAATCACCTCCTTGTTTCCTCTTTCATCTCTCCCTCTCCTCCATCTCCTCATCCCTCTCTACTTTTTATCCTCCCTTCTTTTCTTTTTTCTCCTCCTCCTCTTTATCTCTCTTCCTCAGCTCTTCTCATCTATTCCTATCATCATCATCATCATCATCATCATCCTCCTCTTTTCTTTCTCATTTTCACCTCATGTTCTCCTCTTCTCTTCATCTTCGTCGTCACATCCTTTCCTCTCTCTCCTCCTTTTATTCCTCTCTTCCTCCCATCATCCCATCTCCTGTTTCTTTTCTCCTATTTTTCTTTCATCTCATCCTTTACTCTTCTGTTTCTTTTCTCTCCATTTTCATCATTTTCGCCACTTTCTCCTCTTTTCTGATCACCTCCTTGTTTCCTCTTTCATCTCTCCCTCTCCTCCTCCCTTCCTCTCATCCCTCCTCTCCTCCTCCTCCTCCCTCCATCCCTCTCTCCCTGCGTCAGTCAGATATTGTTTAAAAAGCGGAGCTGCAGTTTGATGGTTAAAACGCTGGCAAATCGATACCTTCACACATGACAGAGCGGCTGGCGGACGACAGGATGGAGGGAGAGCGAGCGAGGGATGAACGGAGAGAGAGGGAGAGAGGGGAGAGAGGGGGGGGAAGGGGGGGAGGAGGAGGAAAAAATAACAAGCGGGCGTCTCCTGACAACGAGGAGGCCCTTATTTCCACAAGCTTAGACGGATGGAGAGCAGGGGGAGGAGTGTGTGTGTGTGTGAGTGTGAGTGTGAGTGTGTGTGTGTGTGTGTGTGTGTGTGAGTGTGTGTGTGTGTGTGTGTGTGTGCGTGTGTGTGTGTGTGTTACTTTATCTTTATTCCTCTTTTCTGTCTCCTTCTTGTCGCCTCTTCATCTTTCTGTCTTTTTTTCCCTTCGCTGTGTCTTCTGTTCTTCTTCTTCTCCTTCGTCATCCTTCACTCTGTTATTTTTTTCTCTCTCTTGATTTTTCTTCCCATCTCTCCATCTTTCTCTCTTTTCTTCCTGTCCCTCCATCTTTCCATCTTTCTCTCTTTTCTTCCTGTCCCTCCATCTTTCCATCTTTTATTGTTTAAAGACAGCTGTCAATTTAAAAGAGCATTTACTTCTTAATTAATATTAAATTAATTTGATTTGTTTAAAACCAAAAAAATTAACCTTCCAGTCGTCCTCCCGGGTCAAATTGACCCTGTCTCCTTCTTTCCTTCCTTCCTTCTTTCCTCTGTCCTTTCCTCCTTCCTTCCCTCCATCCCTTCCTTCCTCCCTCCATCCCTTTCTTCCTCCTTTCCTTCCTTCTTCCTCCCTTCCTTCCTTCCTTCCTTCCTCCCTCCATCCCTTCCTTCCTCCTTTCCTTCCTTCTTCCTTCCTTCCTTTCCCCCTTGACTCAAGGACAACAGGAGGGTTAAGAAAAAAAGTCAAAACTGGTTTTTACAGTAATTTGGAGGAAAAAGCAGAAAAGAAAAATTAATAAAAATGTATTAAAGAGAGAGAAAAAAAATAATTGTCCATCCTCTCCTCCTCCTTGTTTCTCTCCCTCCTCCTCTTTTCTTAAATTTTTCCTTTTACTAATTAAAAAAAAACTTCTATTTTACTTTAATACATTATTAATTTATGTGTTAATTGGATATAAATGTAAATCTTAACTTCATATCATTTATTTAAAACTAAAATATACAGAAAGAAACTGCTTGGTTTGAATTCAGATGGAAAAGCAGAAGAAAAAAAGACATTAAAAAAGGTGTAAAATAGAAGATATAAAACTGGAATAAAAGGAAAAAGAAGAAGAAAATCATCCATATATGTCCTTTTCTCATCCTCACATATACATTTCTTCTTATTCCTCCTCCTTTCTCTCCTTTTTTTCTCTCTCTATAATCTTTCATTCTTAATTTCACTGATATTACTAGTGTTATAAATCATTTCCAATTATAAAACTACTGCAGTACATTATTATATATTATTAGTTTCTATAAAACTGGAATAAAGAGTAAAAATAATAATTTCTGTCCTTTTCTCATCCTCATACATACATTTCTTCTTATTCATCCTCCTTTCTCTCCTTTATCTCTCTCTATAATCTTTCATTCCCCCCTTTCACTGATATAAAGAAATCACTTTAAATTTAAAAAAACCTCAGTTTTCATTTCTCCCTCTTCCTCCTCCTCCTCTTCCTCCATCTCCTCATCCCTCACTACTTTTTGTCCTCCCTTCTTTTCTTTTTCTCCTCTTCCTCTGTATCCCTCTTTCTCATCCCTTCTCATCTTTTCCTATCATCATCATCATCATCATCATCATCATCATCCTCTTTTCTCATTTTCACCTCATCCTCATGTTTCACCCCATTTTCTCCTCTTCTCTTCTTCTTTCATCACATCCTTTTCTCTTTCATCTTTCTCTCATCTCCTTATCCTCCCTTATTTTTCTTTCTCTATCCCTCTTTCTCATCCCTTCTCATCGTTTCCTATTATCATCATTATCGTCTCTTTTCTTTCTCATTTTCACCTCATGTTCTCCTCTTCTCTTCTCCTTTCATCATCATCCTTTACTCTTTCATCTTTCTCTCATCTCCTCGTCCATCTTCTATTTTTTTGTCCTCCTTCTTTTTCTTTCTCTCTTTGTTTCTCTTCTCCTCCTCTTTATCCCTCTTTCTCATCGTTTCCTATCATCATCATCATCATCATCATCATCATCCTTATAATAAACTTAATATTAACTATTTTAAAGGAGGAACTGAAGTTATAAAATACTGAAAAATAGTCTAAACTGTTTTTTTTAGTTATTCAGATGGAGGGACAGAAAAGAAAGAGAAGGATATAAAGATGAGAAGAAAGAGTAAACCTGACTGATGAGCTTTAAATCTAACGTCAGGTTTGAAGCATTAGAGCAGGGGTGTCAAACATGAGGCCCGTGGGCCAGAACCGGCCCGCCGAGGGGTGCTATCCGGCCCACTTCCTGTCTTCTTTTCCTTCCTCCTTTTCATAGTTTGTTACTTCATTCCTTCCTTCCTTCCATCTTTTCTTTCTGTCTTCTTTTCCTTCCTTCCTTCCATCTTTCCTTCCTTTCTTTCTTCCTTCCTTCCTCCTTTTCTTACTTCCATCCTTTCTTCCTGTCTTCTTTTCCTTCCTTCCTTCCTTCCTTCCTTCCACCTGTCCTGTCTTCCTTCCATCTTTTCTTCCTTTCTTCAACTTTCATTGTTTGTTACTTAATTCCTTCCTTCCTTCCAACTTTCCTTCCTTCCTTCCTTTCATCCTTCCTTCCTCCTTTTCTTCCTTCCTTCCTTCCATCTTTCCTTTCTGTCTTCTTTTCCTTCCTTCCTTTCATCCTTCCTTCCTCCTTTTCTTCCTTCCTTCCTTCCATCTTTCCTTTCCGTCTTCTTTTCCTTCCTTCCTTTCATCCTTCCTTCCTCCTTTTCTTCCTTCCTTCATTCCATCTTTCCTTTCTGTCTTCTTTTCCTTTCTTCCTTTCATCCTTCCTTCCTCCTTTTCTTCCGTCCTTCCTTCCATCTTTCCTTTCTGTCTTCTTTTCCTTCCTCCTTTTCATTGTTTGTTACTTAATTCCTCCTTTCCTTCCATCTTTTCTTTCTGTCTTCTTTTCCTTCCTTCCTCCTTTTCTTCCTTCCACCTGTCCTGTCTTCCTTCCATCTTTTCTTCCTTTCTTCTCTTCCTTCTCCTCCTGTTTTCCTTCCTTCCATTTGTCCATCCTTTCTTCCTTCCTTCCTTCCTTCCTCACTCCTTGACTCCTTCCTCCCTCCCTTCATTCCTTTCTTCCCTCCATCTTTTTAATGATCCGGCCCACATGAGATCAAAGATGAGATGAAGTTATTGGAAGGAAATTATTAGAAAAAACCCTTAATATGCTAATTTATCATTCTGATGGACAAAACCACACACACACACACACACACACACACACACACACACACACACACACACACACACACACACACACACACACACACACACACTACACACTGTTTTCCTCCAGTAATAGAGAGACAGAAAGAGATGAAAAATAGAAAGAGAAAAGGAGAGAGAGAGCTTATTAACCCTTTCTCTCCAGCCGTTTGACAAATGAACAAAATCAACAGGAGCCACACTGCATCTATCACTGCTGCTGCTACACACACACACACACACACACACACACACACACACTGGGGGGTCAGTGAGGAGAGGGAGGGGGGGGTGGGGAGGGGGGGGCAGTAATAACTAGTTTCTGCTAATAAACCCAACTAGCATGCCAGGACACATTACTCTGTCATAGGCCACACACACACACATCCATCTTCTGTAGAGAGAAGTGGAGGAAGGAGGAGGGGGGGCGGGGGGGGTAAGAGTGGGGGGGTCAGGGGGGGGCAAGGCAGGAGTGATGGGGACATTTGTTAAGGATGCGGTCCATTCAATAGCAGTCATAGACCACCGCCGTCACTTTAAAGCCTCATCCATCTCCACCGCTCCGCCTTAATTTTTCACCAAAAGAAAAAAATGGAGAAAAAAAAAAAAAAAAAAGCTTTTGAAAGGAAATATGACTTCCTATTTTTATCGTTTCATCATTTGTAAAAAGGGCTCGGCGAGAGAGAGAGAGAGAGAGGCGGATGTTTGTCGGTATAAATCATAAGAGCTAGGAGGCGTCGATAACGCTCCGCCGCCACAGAGCGGATCTGTACGGAGCGAGGAGGACGATCACAGGTCAGGACTCATCCATCCTGCTTGTTAGCTGCTTCCTCTCATCCTGCACTTATGAGACTTTAGAAATCTGAATCAGTGTCAGATATATATATATATATACGATACGTGACCGATCACCAGTTTAATATAGATTATTAGAAGAGATACAGTGTTTTAGGTTTAATTTAATCTCATCTAATGAGTTTAAATCTGGTTAAATTCATAAAATACTGATTATATACTGTTATATATATACTCTACTGTAATGTTGGATTTCTACTAAACATTGTCAAAGTTCTAAAACTTGAGATTAACTTATTTAAAAATGCTCCTTGTATTTGAAAAGTCAGTAATCACACATTTAAATCTACTTAAACTAGGGCTGTCAAACGATTAATTTTTTAATCGAGATTAATCGCAGAATTTCCATAGTTAATCGCGATTAATGGCGTTTTGAATTGCATGTTTAAAATCCTGTTATTTTCCATTTGAAGGCAGTTTTAAGCCCATAATGTAAAGCATTTCTTACCAGAGTGTCTTAACTGGGAATCAATCACGGCTCTGCTGCGACTCCCACACTCCAAAATGGTCCTTTGGTGGAGCTGAGGCTGGCTTGGCTGCACCTGGGTGTTTAGCGTGGAGGTGCTAACTCAAACTCCACGTACTCCGGTGGTAGTTAAACTCCGTTTGACACAGGTTGCATTTTACTTTTGACTTGTCAACTGAAGCGTCTGGAAGTGTTTTAAAGTTAAACAAGCCGTTCAAAAGTCCAGTAGCTCTCTTACTTTCCATCAGCGCGGTAGGTTTACTGCAGGAGGCCACTTCAAAGCATAGCACTACAGCAAGAGACATTGGTCAATCAACCTGTCAATCAGGACGTAGCCACGCCCTAATGCATACCCTGCTTTATCGTCACATATAAAATCAGGGAGGCCAAAATGTCCCAAATGAACATCATACTGCATTGAAGAAGGCTTTAAACTAGCGATTGAGACCATAAACACATTTTGAAAACGTTTACTGAGGTTAGAAATCAAGTGAGAAGTTGGTGAATTCTCCATTGACTTGTATAGAGACGGTCGCCCCCTGGTGGCCTTTTGATAGAATGCAGCTCTAAGTTACTTCCTGGTTGGCCTCATTTCAGAGGACCAGAACTCCCCGCCTGGGTAAGATATTCCAGTAGAGACTCAGAATATTAACCTTCCTGTCGTCCTCCTGGGTCAAATTGACCCCGTCTGTTTTGACTGTTCCTTCTTTCCTCCCTTCCTTCCTTCTGTCCTTCTTTCCTTCCTTCCTTCCTCCCTCCCTCCTTTCCTTTCCTTCCCTCCCTCCTTCCTTCCTTCTTTCCTGCCTCCCTCCTACCTTCCTTCCTCCTTCCTTCCTTCCTCCCTCCCTTCCTTTCCTACCTCCTTCCTTCCTTCTTTCCTGCCCCCTCCTTCTTTCCTTCCCTCCCTCCCTCCTTTCCTTCCTTCTTCCTCCCTTCCTTCCTTCCTCCTCCCTTCCGTCCTTCCCTCTTTCCTTCTGTCCTTCTTTCCTTTCCTCCATCCCTCCCTCCCTCTTCCTTCTTTTCTGCCTCCCTCCTACCTTCCTCCCTCCCTCCCTCCCTCCCTCCTTTCCTTTCCTTCCTTGACTCTAGGACAACAGGAGGGTTAATATAGAAGCTGGAGATGTGAAGCCTTCACAGAGGAATGAATTTAAAGAGGAAACCAGTTTTCTGACATCACGTCTTTGAAGCTGTGAGAAAACAGCGACCGGGATCTAAACCGGTTCCCTAACATTGATTGGCTGTTTGGTTTGGCGGCGTGACCTCCTGACAGTCACTTATAAATAAGCAGCCTACCTTCCTTCCTCCCTCCTTCCTTTCCTTCCTCCCTCCCTCCTTTCCTTCCCTCCCTCCTTCCTTCCTTCTTTCCTGCCTCCCTCCTACCTTCTTTCCTTCCTCCCTCCCTCCTTTCCTTCACTTCCTTCTTTCCCTCCCTCCTTCCTTCTCTCCCTCCTTCCTTCCTTCCTCCCTCCTTTCCTTTCCTTCCCTTCCCTCCCTCCTTCCTTCCTCTGTAATTCCTTCTTTCCTCCCTCCCTCCCTCCTTCTTCCACCCTTCCTTCCCTCCCTCCCTCCTTCCTTCTTTCCTGCCTCCCTCCTTTCCTTTCCTACCTCCTTCCTTCCCTCTTTCCTTCCTTCCTTCTGTCCTTCTTTCCTTCCTTCTCTCTCTCCTTCCTTTTCCTTCCCTCCTTCCTTCTTTCTTTCACTCCCTTCCTTCCCTCCCTCCCTCCTTCTTTTCTTCTCTCCCTCCTTCCTTCTTTCCTGCCTCCCTTCTTCCTTCCTTCCTTCTCTCCATCCCTCCTTCCTTCCTTCCTTCTTTCCCTCCCTCCCTCCTTTCCTTCCTTCCTTCTGTCCTTCTTTCCTCCCTTTCTTCCTTCCTTCTGTCCTTCTATCCTCCTTTTCTTCCTTCCTTCTGTCCTTCTTTCCTACCTTCCTTCCTCCCTCCCTCCCTCCTTTCCTTCCCTCCCTCCTTCCTTCCTTCTTTCCTGCCTCCCTCCTACCTTCCTTCCTCCCTCCCTCCCTCCTTTCCTTATTTCCTTCCTTCTCTCCCTCCTTCCTTCTTTCCTTCCTTCCTCCCTCCCTCCTTCCTTCCTTCTCTCCCTCCTTCCTTCTTTCCTTCTTTCCTGCCTCCCTTCTACCTTCCTTCCTCCCTCCTTCCTTCTCTCCCTCCTTCCTTCTTTCCTGCCTCCCTTCTACCTTCCTTCCTCCCTCCCTCCCTGCTTTCCTTCTCTCCCTCCTCCCTCCTTTCCTTCCTTCCTCCTTTCCTTCCTTCCTTGTCTGGAGGCCAACAGGAAGGTTAATATAGAAGCTGGAGATGTGAAGCCTTCACAGAGGAATGAATTTAAAGAGGAAACCAGTTTTCTGACATCAGCTCTTTGAAGCTGTGAGAAAACAGCGACTGGGATCTAAACCGGTTCCCTAACATTGATTGGCTGTTTGGTTTGGCGGCGTGACCTCCTGACAGTCACTTATAAATAAGCAGCCTACCTTCCTTCCTCCCTCCTTCCTTTCCTTCCTTCCCCCTCCCTTCTTCCTTCCCTCTTTACTTCTGTCCTTCTTTCCTCCCTTTCTTCCTTCCTTCTGTCCTTCTTTCCTCCTTTTCTTCCTTCCTTCTGTCCTTCTTTCCTACTTCCTTCCTCCCTCCCTCCCTCCTTTCCTTCCCTCCCTCCTTCCTTCCTTCTTTCCTGCCTCCCTCCTACCTTCCTTCCTCCCTCCTTCCTTTCCTTATTTCCTTCCTTCTCTCCCTCCTTTCCTTCCTTCTTTCCTGCCTCCCTCCTACCTTCCTTCTTCCCTCGTTCCTTTCCTTCCCTCCCTCCTTCCTTCTTTCCTTCACTCCCTTCCTTCCCTCCCTCCCTCCTTTCTTTCCTTCATTCCTCCCTCCCTCCTTTCCTACCTCCTTCCTTCCCTCTTTCCTTCCTTCCTTCTGTCCTTCTTTCCTTCCTTCTCTCTCTCCTTCCTTCTTTCCTTCCCTCCTTCCTTCTTTCTTTCACTCCCTTCCTTCCCTCCCTCCCTCCTTCCTTCCTTCTCTCCCTCCTTCCTTCTTTCCTTCCTTCCTTCTCTCCCTCCCTCCTTCCTTCCCTCCCTCCCTCCTTCCTTCTTTCTTTCACTCCCTTCCTTCCCTCCCTCCCTCCTTCCTTCCTTCTCTCCCTCCTTCCTTCTTTCCTGCCCCCCTTCTACCTTCCTTCCTCCCTCCCCCCCTCCCTCCTTTCCTTCCTTCCATACTCCTCCCTTCCTTCCTTGACTCGAGGACAACAGGAGGGTTAATATAGAAGCTGGAGATGTGAAGCCTTCACAGAGGAATGAATTTAAAGAGGAAACCAGTTTTCTGACATCAGCTCTTTGAAGCTGTGAGAAAACAGCGACCGGGATCTAAACCGGTTCCCTAACATTGATTGGCTGTTTGGTTTGGCGGCGTGACCTCCTGACAGTCACTTATAAATAAGCAGCGGTGAAGTGGTGCGGGTCGGCTCGGGTTCAGACGGGTCGCTGCTGGTTTTTCTGTGGTGTTTGTGTAGCGAGCGCTCACACACATCCATCACTGCTCACACTCACAGCTCGCCTAACGCTGGCAATCTGAGGCTAACTCGCCCTCACAACACCAAGGTCAATTAGACTGACCCGGCTAATTACACACACACACACACACACACACACACACACACACACACACACACACACACACACACACACACACACACACACACACACACACACACACACACACACACACACACACACACGTAGTAGTAACAAATTGTCTGAACAAGCTCATGCAATTTAACAAGCGCAAACACATGCATGTATTTTGGGACACACACACACACACACACACACACACACCACTAATGGACCTGTGTGTGTGTGTGTGTGTGTGTGTGTGTGTGTGTGTGTGTGTGTGTGTGTGTGGGTCCAAATGAAGACCAATGGCTGGGCAGCTTTAATCTGCTGCTTCTAATGAGGAAACACAGGAAATAAAACAAGTCTAAATGATGATACAACTCTCCTTCAACTGGAGCTAAGTGTGTGTGTGTGTGTGTGTGTGTGTGTGTGTGTGTGTGTGTGTGTGTGTGTGCTGTTAACATGTTTGTGTGTTGCGAGCATGTGTTATGTGTTGTGACTATATGTGTGTGTGTGTGTATGTCTGTTGTGTCTGTTTGTACAGTATATTGTGAATATATGTGTGTGTGTGTGTGTGTGTGTGTGTGTGCTGTTAACATGTTTGTGTGTCTGTGTGTGCTGTTAACATGTGTGTGTGTGTGTGTGTGTATGTTGTGAACGTGTATGTGTGTATGTTGAGAGCATATTTGTGTGTGTGTATTGTGAACATGTTTGTATTCGTATGTGTGTGTGTCTGTGTGTAAACGTGTGTGTGTGTGTGTATGTTGTGAATATATTTGTGTGTGTGTGTGTGTGTGTGTAAACGTGTGTGTGTGTGTATGTTGTGAATATATTTGTGTGTGTGTGTGTGTGTGTGTATGTATGTTGTGAATATATGTGAGTGTGTGTTGTGAATATATTTGTGTGTGTGTGTGTATATTGTGAATATATATGTGTGTGTGTGTGTGTGTGTGTGTATATTGTGAATATATATGTGTGTGTGTGTGTGTGTGTGTGTGTGTGTTGTGAATATATATGTGTGTGTGTGTGTGTGTGTGTGTGTATATTGTGAATATATGTATGTGTGTGTGTGTTGTGAATATATGTGTGTGTGTGTGTGTGTTGCGAACATGTTTGTGTGTTTGTGTCTGTGTGTTGTGAATACATGTGTGTGTATTTGTGTGTGTGTGTGTTTATGTATGTTGTGAACATGTGTGTGTGTAACTGTTGTGTGTGTATGTGGGTGTGTCTGTTGTGTCTGTGTGTATTTGTGTGTGTGTGTGTTTGTGTTGTGACTATATGTGTGTGTGTGTTGTGAACATATATGTATGGGTGTCTGTTGAGTGTGTGTGTGTGTGTTGTGAATATATTTGTGTGTGTGTGTGTGTGTATGTTGTGACTATATGTGTGTGTGTGTTGTGAATATATTTGTGTGTGTGTGTGTGTGTGTTGTGAATATGTGTGTGTGTGTATTGTCCCTATAGTGTCATACAGAATATAGAATATGACATCATAGACACAGTCAGCTGATCTCAGTCAGAAGTATTTAACCCTAACCCATAAACATCAACTTAAAGTTAAAGTTAAAGTTAAAGTTAAAACAGGAGAAGCAGATAAAATGCATCAAGAAGAGGAGAAACTGACCAAGTACGTGTCTCATGTTAAATACTGATGATCTATTTTCTGCTATATAACTCTCATTTCACTGTGATAACGATGTCATGTGATAAATCTGTTAATTTAAAACATGCTGCAGCATCTTACAGTAAGTCTCCCTTTATAAAAGCTTTATGAATGCTTTATAACTGCTTGTTATTTAGGCTGTAAACACTTTATAAATCATTAATAAGCTGTTATAACACATGGGGGAAAAAGGCAACAGTAACCAGCTGCTTGCCAAATAGTGATCCCATATTTATCTGTATTGTTAGATCTCAGATTGGATTCTTAAGTTTTGCCTTCATGTTTGTTAGCATCCAATTATGAGCTTTTATTCATGAGTTACAAACTATTTTAACACTAGAAGTCAGCCTTATTTATATATTTTGGTTTGTTATTTTGAGATTTTGTTGCATGTGTCTTTGCATTTCATGTCAAAAATGGTACGTTTTAATGTCAGTAACTCATAAATAAATGGTCAAGTGTAATAAGGCTCCTTTTAAGCAGTTATAAATATCTATAACTCATAAATTAAGGCTCATAATGAGATGGAAAAACAACATGAAAATAGATGTGGGAAGAATCTGCTGATCTGATGCATGCAGTAGTATAGCCACTGTCATCTTGCCAAATAATGATCCTGCAATGATGTATGGAGAAATTAGGTTATAGCTCTTTTACAACTATTAAATAATGGTTTATGAAGAGTTTACATTACTATTTAATAACTCACAACCATTATAAATCCATTATAAGAGTACAGTCTTATTGTGGTGTGTCTTTTAGTGAACAGGAGAAGCTCAGAAGAAGACTCACACGAGCAGAAAGATGCTACATGAAGAAGAAGGAGATTTACAGCAGGATGATGGAGGCTGGTTTTATAGTGGAGGAGCTAATGAACGAGATCGTAGCCGAGAACAAGGAGCTCATCAGAAGAGTCAAAGAGTATGAAACCTAAACCTAGACTTTTATACACACTGGCTGAAATGAATCTCCTACTGACCACTGAGAACCAATGTGTGCACCTTTTTCCAAAGTAAGACATCACAGCTTTTGTTTTCTTGGTGTTTTTTTAAATTCAGGGTGCAACAAAAGCTGACAGATTTGAAGAAGAGGAGGGAGAGAGGAGATGAAGCTGAAGAAGCCCAGAGAGAGAAACTTCTGTTAGAGGAGGAACAAAGAAAACTAGTTAAAGATCAGATCTTTTACATGAGAAAGATGGTGAGTTACACCCTAAAACTCAAGATCAGTTCCCATTGCAAAGCTACCTTATAGTGAGAATTTAAGGTTATTCTGCTCATGGCCAGACATTACCTCCACTCTAAACTCAACAACCATCCTCCCTCTGTTATTGCACAACTAGAGTCAAGCAGCACTATGAACTGATGCATTATAATATATTAAAAGTTTATGAGAGTCAAGAATAATGGCACAGAAATGACCATATAAGTAGCTATCAGCCAACAACTTCCATGTCAACCATAATACTAATGTGATATGGATTACAGCAATCACAGATACATTTTTTACACAGGACATTAAACAACATACAGCAGTAGAGGAGTAACTGAAGCCACATGGTTAGCCACGGTTAGCTACGGTTAGCGATGGTTAGCGATCCACAAGTCTAGCGTGTTGTTGTTATACGTCATCAAGCTGTGTCCCATGCTGCGTTCAGGCAAGCTCGGAAATGCTGAAGCCTACAGAACAAACATCGGTTATAAAAACCTGATACCGATACTTCCTGATATTTCAATTTTTAAGTAAATATCGGTCGATAATATTCCCTAATCATTTCCTGTTAATTCTTTTGGCAGATCACCAAAATAAAGTTATAGACATGTCGTTGGGATCTATAGTCCCAAAATTTGTTGCATCACCTCCCAAATATTCTCCCAAAACTTGTCAATCTAACATAAGTCGAAAATATGTGGTAGTGATCTGCTTCCTCTTCCCCAAAGCCCCTCCAGCATGTGTGTACTGATGATGTGTTTTTAATTTAGGAGTGATACAAAAACAACGAAATTCCCGCCAATGAGCAGAGCAAGTAGTCGAAGAAATTGGGAGAAATTGTTGGGGGGTCTCTTATGGTGTTGATGTCTAACCCTGACCTCATTGCTTGTCTTTGTGCAGGAAAAGGAGATTCAGAAGCTGAGAGAGCAGAATCAACATTTGACTGCTGAAGTAAGATTCTGCCAAACACTATACACTCCTCTCTAGTCCTTTGAGTCTATTCCTCTCACCATCTCACAGCCAAGCATTGATCATGAAAAGAAATTAAATGGCCTGATACCAAAGATGATGCCAAAGTAGCTGATAGAAATGTAAATGCTCTTACTGAGCTGCTTCTCTTCCAGGTCAACCAACTCTCTCTGGGAAAGAAGTATAAGGATCATCTTGAAATTATGAGGACAGTGGAGCAGATGTTACAGGTAAAACACAGACCTGCACTGATACTCCAAACTGCTGATCTGGCCCAATCGAGTTACATAGTTGATAAACGACTTCTTGTGTTTCGTAGCATGAACTGGAGAAGATTCAAGAAGTCCTATGTAGTAAAGACGATGAAATCAAGAAGGTATGTATACAACTTTACAAAACCTTTGAGATATGATGTCTGTAGTGTCTTTTAGCCTCCACACTTTTAACATCAGAGGTGATCATGAGCTGATGAGAATCTCTGTTAATCTCAGTGTCTTTGTTTCTAACAGAAATTCATGATATTGGTCGAAAGCCTTGACGAGATAGAGAAGAATTTAAACAACGTAGAGGTCTGTACCACTTATGGCGCTTTTCCACTCCACCAGGGGTGTCAAACATGCGGCTCGCGGGCCAGATACGGCTCGCTGAGGGGTGCAATCCGGCCCACTTGCCATCCTGTGTTCTTTTCCTTCCTTCCATCTGTCCTTCCTCCCTTTCTTCCTTACTCCCTCCCTTCCTTTTGTCTGTCCCTCTTTCTTTCCTTCCTTCCTTCCTTCTTTCCTTCCTTCCTTCCATCTTTTTAATGATCCGGCCCACATGAGATCAAAATGGTCTGTATGTGGCCCTTCAATGAAAATGAGTTTGACACCTCTGCACTACACAGTTCCAGCTCAGCTCGACTCAATTTTTTTTGCGTCTCCATCAGGGATAGTAGCTGGTACCTGCTACTATTTTAGTATCTGCTCTGCTGAGGTTCCAAACGAGCCGAGCCGATACTAAATGTGACGTCATCAGACTGCCGGCCGCTGATTGGTCAGAGAGTCTTTACTGGAAGACTCATGAGCCGTCCCACACAAGAATCAAACCCGCCATTTTTAAATACCAACAACAGCGTTACAGTCATACGGCTCAATTTAGTTGCTTTGTGTGTGACAGAAAGACACATACAGCAGCAAGTACACCATCGCCTCCATGTCCTCCATTGTTTATGTGTTTGTGTCGCGTATAAAACAAAGTCACGGCAGTTTCGCGGAGCCGTTGCTATGACGACCCCGCCCACGTTGAGTTTTTGTAATGGAAGAGGTTGTTCCTGGAATCGCATCGAGTCGAGCCGAGTAGTGCTGGAACTGTGTAGTGGAAAAGCGCCATTACAGTACTCTGGCTTATTGCAGGCTTATTGTGCTTTTCTGAATTTCATGTTTCCTCCGCAGACTCTCAGACAAGAGCAGCAAGAACTTCGAGAACAGCTGAGGAGAACACAGGAGGAGCACATACTGTAATTACTGCGTGATATTTAACTTGGTTATACATCTATATATGTAGTATCGAAACATCTCCCGTCAAATGATTCCTGCAATCGATCCTTTTTACACCCAAAGCTAGAAAATATGACTTTTTCTATTGACTTGCTCACAGCCAAAGACAGAGACCTAAATGTGTTAATGGGGATCTAATGAAGTACTCAGCTGGTATCAGGATCTGTTAGAACAATCTTCCTTATCTAAGCCCATAATTGACCAGCATTGGCTTTAAAATGAGCCAGACTGAGTGTCCTGTGTTTCAGTCATTAATGTAATTGTTGGTCTTCCTGTAGATGATCTTATTACAATCAGCAGATGTCTGTGTGGAGTTGTCTGACTTGTCCTATTTGTATTATTTCATTTTATAGAGCGGCACAGAGTTCTCTAGAGGGACCAACCAGTCAAAAAAGACAACCAACAGTGAGTAGAAAATGTTTTTAGACTTTAGGTTTTTGTCACATGTTCAATAGAGAGCTTTAGAGGTTCGGGAGGGCCGCTTTTGTTATCTTCGGACATAGCCATGCTAGCCATTTCTTGACCGACTGCTCGCTTATATTTAATTTCCTAAAATATTCTAAATACTCCAACTATTCCTTTCAGTGCTGTTTATCAGAGGTTGACCCTCTTCTTATACAATCTTTCTATTATCATTGCAGGAGAATGACAAAGAACACCAAGATGGGAAGACTAGAAGGTAGATGTTTGTCACATAATGTAGGCTACTGTAAAAATATATAAATAAACACTCACCGGCCACTTTAGTAGGTACATCAGTAGTGGGTCGGACCCCCTTTTGCCTTCAGAACTGCCTTAATTCTTTAATGGCGTAGATTCAACAAGGTGATGGAAACGTTCCTCAGAGATTTCGGTCCATATTGACGTAATAGCATCACACAGTTACTGCAGATTTGTCGGACGCACATCCTTTCCACCACATCCCAAATCTACTGGCTTGAGATCTGGTGACTGTGGAGGCGATTAGAGTACAGTGAACTCATCGCCATGTTCAAGAAACCAGGGTGTAATGACGTGAAGTAGTCAACAGAAGAAGGATACACTGTGGTCATGAAGGGACGGACATGGTCAGCAACAATATTCAGGTAGGCTGTGGCGTTTAAACAATGCTTAGTTGGTGTTAATATCCTCCACACCATTACACCGCCACCAGCTGCCTGAACCGCTGATACAAGGCAGGATGGATCCATGCTTTCATGTTCCGACCCGACCCGATGAATGCTGCAGCAGAAATCGAGACTCATCAGACCAGAAGACGTTTTTCCAATCTTCTATTGTCCAGTTTTGGTGAGCCTCAGTTTCCTGTTTCTCAGCTGACAGGAGGGGTTGTCAGTGTGGTCTTCTGCTGCTGTAGGCCATCTGCTTCAAGGTTCGATGTGTTGAGCGTTCAGAGATCTTCTTGGTTGTAACGAGTGATTATTTGAGTTACTGTCGCCTTTCTATTATCTCCAACCAGTCTGACCATTCTCCTCTGGCATCAACAAGGCTTGTTCACCCAGAGAACAGCTCACTGGATATTTTCTTTTTTTCGGACCTTTCTCTTTAAACTGTAGACCGTCAACAACCATGCCACGTTCACAGTCACTAGGCTTTACGCCGATCTGATCGGCTATATCGGATCGGCCGATATTAGTGAGATTGGCTGTAATGTCTTAATTCTCCAATACGATCAATGTCGTCATGTTGAAACTTTTTGCAGATGGTCCCGTTGCATAGATCGCAGATGGCTTGTGTTTTATCTGTCTCATTTACTCCGAAGAAGTTCCACACCACCGACATGTTTGTTTGAATCCGACAGTTAGTTTTGAGCCCTGTCACAATCTGACGGACAATAAAGTTTTTTTGAATCTTGAATCATGAGCTGTCGGATTCAAACAAACATGTGGGTGTTGTGGGCAGACAGATAAAACACAAGCTATTTACAATCTGTGCAACACTAAAGAACCTCGTGGGGAAGCATCTGCAAAATGTTTCAACAGCACAAATGTACCTGGATAGGGAACACGAGGAGGAGAAGCCGAGTTTAAGAAACGAAGCGTGGACAAAGAAGACGTGATCGGTTTATTTAAACTCACTGATCGGTCATTGGCCCCAAAAATCCTGATCGTGTAAAGCCTAACAATCACTTAAACCACCTTTCTTCTACATTGTGATGTTCAGTTTGAGCTTCAGCAGATCGTCTTCACCATGTCTACAGGCCTAAATGCATTGAGTTGCTGGTATGTGATTGGCTGATTAGATATTTGTGGTAATGAGCAGTTGAACAGGTGTACCTAATAAAGCGGCTGGTGAGTGTATGTGAGTAGCTTCAGATCAGTGATAGGTCTTCTTACTCATCTGTGTTGTACGTTTGTGTTTAGCTGGTTGCGTCGTGGTGCTGCAGGCTTGTGGAAAGGAGTGAAGATATCCGGATTAACCACTCTGGGTGTCTCCATGTCTGTGGGTCTCATTGCTTGGATGGCTCCGGTCTGCAACCATCCAGATCCCGACTGCAACTTTTGGAACATGGCTTTCGACTTGATGGACCCCTATGACAAATTCAAGTCCAAACAACCCCCTCTTTTCTAAAACCTAGCTGGGTCACACATTACACTATACACTATACACTATGCACTACATATATAGATACATCACACATAGATATTACATATAAACAGACACATTGGCCTGACTTTGCACCTTTCCGCCCAGGAAGGGGGCTCCCTCATTTGTGGTCCTTCCCAAGGTTTCTTCCAAGTGTTTCCTGTTTAAAAGGATCTCTGGGGAGTTTTTCCTTGCCCTCTTGAGGGGGGTGCCATCTCTCTCTCTCTCTCTGTCTCTCTCTCTGTCTCTCTTTCTGTCCCCCTCACTCTTTCTCAGCCTAACCGGTCAAAGCACATGGTCACCCACCTAGCAACCAAACTACAGCCTCACAACAGATAGAAATAGTAAAAACATACTTACACACATTTTAATGTAAATGTAAATAAGACATATATAATAAAACATTTTCAGAATATTGGTCTGATGTCTCATTTGGTTTTTGGTGTCTGGATTTGATATGATGAACTCCTAATATCTTGTATATATGTTTGATACTGAACACTGGATCCTTTTTGGTCACAGTCACAGTCTCTTTGAAGAGTAACTCAAAGAACTTTTTGTGGTTAACCAACAACA
>NC_070586.1:4578705-4598705 GCF_027409825.1 Scomber japonicus | reverse complement strand
TACCAACCCACCCTGGTCTCCCCTACAGACCGATCTACTGAACGTACCAACCCACCCTGGTCTCCCCTACAGACCGATCTACTGAACGTACCAACCCACGCTGGTCTCCCCTACAGACCGATCTACTGAACGTACCAACCCACCCTGGTCTCCCCTACAGACCGATACTACTGAACGTACCAACTGACCCTGGTCTCCCCTACAGACCGATACTACTGAACGTACCAACCCATCCTGGTCTCCCCTACAGACCGATACTAATGACCGTATCAACCGACCCTGGTCTCCCCTACTGACCGTACCAACCCACCCTGGTCTCCCCTACAGACCGATACTACTGACCATACCAACCCACCCTGGTCTCCCCTACAGACCGATACTACTGAGCGTACCAACCCACCCTGGTCTCCCCTACAGACCGATACTACTGAGCGTACCAACCCACCCTGGTCTCCCCTACAGACCGATACTACTAATAACCGTACCGACCCACCCTGGTCTCCCCTACAGACCGATACTAATAACCGTACCAACCCACCCTGGTCTCCCCTACACCTGCAGGCACAAACACGCACCTTTAATCTATGTGACCCAGACTAGAGCAGGGGCCTGTTTCTTCACCTCATCTAAGAGGTTAAGTGCTTTTACATTTTCTGGAGGAGGACCACCCCCAAAGATCACCCCCCGCCCCACCAAAGACCCCCCCCCCACCCCCCCAAAGACCTTACCCCTGTTGTCTTTATTCTTGTGTCAAAGTATCTGATCAGCTTGTATTGAGCTTCAGCAGTGTGAGTTATTATAGTTACTATGGTAACTATAATAACTATAGTTAGTCATATCATTTACTCTCCTTGTTCTTCCTTCCTTTTGTTTTTCTTCTTTGCTTTTTCCATTCATTTTTCTTTCTCTTTCTGTCTGTTTCTTCCATCTTTTCTTTGTCTCCATAGTTATTTCTTCCTCTGTCTTGTTCTTTCTTTCTACACTCTTAACCCGAATTAGTTGACTTTACTCGCAAATCGCGTGGAAACCCGTTGCCCTATACCACTTTAGTTTTTACACAAGCTAAAACTAAAGAAGTCGAGTTGTTTTAACATGTTACTCTAACTTTTTACACAAGCTAAAACTAAACAAGTTGAGTTGAATTAACATGGAACTCTAACTTTATATTTATTAGTAGTATGTACTGAAAATCATTAAGATAAAATTAGCTAATATGACTAGTTATTGCTACTCATAATTTATTACAATCACTGTATTTTCCTCTAATTTAGTTTTGATTTTTTTTTGTATGAAATGTTTCAATTAAATTGGATGGAAATAAAGAAACACCTTTAAATGCTCCAATGCATTTTATTTTTTAAGAAAAATGGCAAAACACAGCCAAAGTTGTTAGGACAAACTTAACATTAGGTCAACCTCAACATGATCAACCTAAAAAGATTAATCTGAAAAAGGTCATTCTTAATCATTGAAACAATTATGTGTGTTAAATGTGTCTCAAATTCACAAGAAAAAAAAAAGTGGATTTCCCCTGAGATTTAAGTGGTAAAATTCATTTAAAAAATCACAAGAAACCACCACTGAGATATCTAATTCCATCTACAAAGACTGATGATGCAACAAGAACTGAAACAATTGTGTCTTGTGTCTTTCTGCTAAAACTTTTAACAACATTTTTAATTTTCACAGAAGTGACAACATTCAGTGTGCTTCCTACAGCATTTAAGTGTGTAGGTGTGTATGTGTGTCAGTGTTGTTTGTGAGTGTTGTACGTGTGTCTGTTTGCTTGTTTAACAGAAAATAAAAATGTTTACCCTACAGGTCAGAAAGTGTTATTGCTGGTGTGGCAAAAAAAAAAGTAGTCAATAGCTTCTTAAAGCAGACTTGACATCTCTTTACATTGCAAGCTGATTTTTCAAAGTCTGTAGCTTTGGCTTTAGGTCAGTGTGGCCCAACGAGAGCAATACCTGTTGGATGAACTGAAATGTGAGCTTCATAGTCTTGGGGTAGTTAAGATGGAGTGCATATGTTAGTACAAACAGAATGCACATGGCCTTTGGCAGATCTTGAATGTTGTCCATGACAACTTCTCCCTCAATGATGATTTTCAACGAGGTTGGAATGAGATGCTGGGAAGATGCGAGCACAGCACCTTCACGTTCAATGAGAATTATCCCAATGTCCAGGTCACGAAAGGAATCATCATCAGTGTCCTTCATAAAGAATAACAGAAGAGAACAATCATCAAATTAGATTTCTCTAAAACACTATAAGAGTGTCATGGTAAAAAATAATAATAATGGTAAAAACATTAAGAAAGCAAGAGCTTACTTACAAAACCTGCTTTGAAGAAGTTTGTGGGGTTGTCCCCAAGGATGATAGGAAGCCCTCTGAGCACCTGTGTCCGGATCGCAGTTGGCTCTGTAGTCTTTTCGGGATTAAACACAATAACACAAGTTAGATAACTAAAATGAAAAACAAATAATGATCTATAAGAAAGCGCAAACCTGCCGTGTGTGAGCCGTCCTCAGACTGTTAACACTGAGCTAACTTTAACATTTAGCCGACACAATTTTGAGTGCCTTTTTTTTAGCCTATTTACACCATGCACAGGAAAGTAACCTTACACAGAAACAAAAGCTACGTCAACAAGTCACCCCGACAGCGATTGAACGGCTTTTCTACCGGGTAAAATGACGGTAATATGATACAGTCGCGCAAACCTGCCGTGTGTGAGCTGTCCTCAGACTGTTAACACTAAGCTAACTTTAACATTTAGCCAACACAATTTTGAGTGGACAGTGTTAGCCTATTTACACCATGCACAGGTTCGAACAGTAACTTTACACAGAAAAAAAAAGCTGCGTCAACAAGTCGTCTCCAAGCGTTTGGGTAAAAGTTCCCACAAAGATAACAATAGTTATTTTACATACTAACCGTTCCTCTTGGAGTAGGTTGTTTCCTGGTCAGAGTAACATTAAAGCAGAAGTGAGTGATCCGGTCGTTTTCGCTAATGCTGCGTTCCAGGCCGGCTTTTGAAATCGGAAATTACAGCTTCAAGTCACAACTTACGACTTTGTAGCGTTCCAGGCAACCCACTCGTGTTTTTCCGACCCGTTTTACCGGTGAAAGTCACTATAACGGCCACTCGTAACTTCCGACCGGTGAACTCGTACCAGATCGAACTGGTACAACTAACCCTAACCCTAACCGGCAGGTTTTTGAATTAGGCCCCTCCCTTTTCTTATGAAAGTTAACATACCAAGTTATCTCTACTAAACATGATTAGTGCAATGAATCTTTCAGCTAAATAGTCCAAACAACTAATGTTGTTTAGTAATGATAGCAGGTTTTTACAAAACATAAAAGAATAAGTAATGATCACTCAGATGTTTAATTAGAAACAAAATCTGGGTTTACAGTGTACTCCTCTTTTCTTTCCTCAATCTTTCTCATTCTTTCTCCTCTGTTTTCTTTCTGTCTTCCTCTCCTTTCCTTTCATTTTTTCCTTCCTCTGTCTTGTCCTTTCTTTCTTTCTCCTCCTCCTTTTTCTTTCCTTCTTCTCCTTTTCTTTCTTTTTTTCCTTCCTCTATCTTGTTCTTTCTTTTTCCTCCTTGTTTTCTTGCCTCTTCTTCCTCCTCCTTTTTCTTTCTTTCTTTCATCCTGTCTGTCTTTTTTCTCTTTCTTTCTTTCATCCATCTTTTTCTTTCTCCTCCTTTTTCTTCCTTTCCTTCCTCCATCTTGTTCTTTCTTTTCCTACTTTTTCTTTCTTCTTGTCCTTTATTGCCTCTTCTTTCTCCTCCTAATTTTTATTTTTAAATTTTAATCTTTCTTTCTTCCTTTTCTACGCATTCATGTTTGTCTTCACTCTGCATCTTATATCTTATATTTAGCTAACTACCTTTAAACCCTCCGTCTCTTCCTCCACATGAAACATGAACATGGAGCTGCTGTGTCGATGCTGTTTAATGTGAACAGATCAGCTGCTGTCGAAGGTAAACAGGAAAAACGCCTTTTCTGCTCATTAAAGCGTCTGCTAATAAGAGTATCAATCCTAGTTCAGCGTGTCTTCCTGTTTCTGCTGTTTCTTCCTCCAGACGTCTCGACAGCACTTTGATCTGCTTCGGTTTCTGTTTTTAAAAAAAGTCTGAATCGAACGCTGAAGGGAAGCAGAGAGACAGAGAGAGAGTCCTGGAAAAGTTTAGATCTAGCTGAACATATAACGGAAAATTGGTCATTTTGGCTTTTTTAATATTCAGATATTTAGGTTTTAATATTTCAATTTTGTCAACACTTAATTTAATAACTTTAAAATTGATTTTGCAATAATGATCACATAAATATATGACTTTACTGTAAGAAATGTTAGTTCAGTGCAGACAGGAAGAGTGTTGAGTTGAAGTATTATTATTATTTAACATAATAAAGTCACAGTGAAACCAGCTAACGTCACATTGTCTGTTTAAAGTCTGTGTAAAGTAAGAATAAATATGTGTTCTGAGTTTGACATACCACAGAAAAGTGTATTGTTAACCACCCTGCCAAATTTGAATGATTAAAAAAAAAAATCGCCAAATATATGAAATTAGGCTTCAAAGTTGTGTAAAAATCAGCTTCTTTCTCTGCTACCAAACGCTGAAGCCCCGCCCCCTACCAAGTGTCACCTGTCAATCAAAGTCACCACCTCTACCAGAAACATGGACGCTACATGGTAGAGCTTTCTGCTGCTAACTCAGCTGCTAGTTCAGAGGCTAACTCAGCTGCTAGCTCGGCGGCTAACTCAGCTAACTGGCTAACTGTAGACTGTAGTAGTAGTAGTGTGTGCTGAATGTATTTCTACCTCTACAGCAGCAGGGGCGGGTTTATGCTAATCACTAAATCCTGAACACAGAAATCTTGAAACACAGTTTGTGAAGCCTAGCTCACAAACAAAAGACAACTGTGATGATTTGCTGCTTCTCTTTTTCACATATGACAGTACATTAAATATCTTTAGGTTTTGAACTGTTGTCAAATAAATAAAGGCTTAAATAAAAATAAATCTTATTTGCAGGTTAATCTAAGTTTTGGGTCACAAAAGTCACAAAATACTGAAAAAAGTTCAGAGTGTGAGGTGATGTCAAAAATAGTCCCACAAATATGCAGGTTACTATCATAGAAAACAGGGAAAATCACATAATCACAGCATGTTCATTGTTGACTATTACCTAATGGTTTAAATCTATCTAGTCACAATATAATTACAGCAGGACATTAATTTTTAAATACAGCAGTTCATTCAATCTGATTCTTATTGGTTTCGTCAAGTTTTAGATCACGTCTTTTTCTAACAGTTAACCTCTTCAACTTCATCCAAACCAGCCGTGTCAAACTCATCTTCATTCAAGGCCACATACAGACCTATTTGATCTCATGTGGGCCGGATCATTAAAAAGATGGAAGGAAGGAACGAAAAGGAGATAGGAAAGAAAGGTGGAAGGAAGGAGGGAGGGAGGGAAGAAAGATATGATGGACGGACATAATGGTGGATGGAAGAAAGGGAGGAAGGACAGAAGAAAGGAAGTAAGGAAAGACGGAAGGAAGGATAAAAGGAACGAAAGGAAGGAAAGAAAGGGAGGAAGGAAATATGGAAGGAAGGACAGAAGGAAGGGAGGAAGGAAGGACAGAAGGAAAGAAGGGTCGGAATGGACCCCTCAGCGGGCCGGTTCTGGCCCACAGGCCGCATATTTGACATCCCTGATCTGAACTGATCTTTTACCGGTCTAAAGTGAAGCTGACACACACACACACACACACGCACACAGCCTGTGATGGAGGTAGTTGGGGTTTGATCTTTTATAACGGAGGATAAAAAGGTTAAAGGAGTGATGTCTGTGTTGAAGCTCAGCAGGTTGACACTGATCGACACAATCATAAAACCTGCCTGTGTTATCTGAGAGGATCCTCGTTGACTTTACACTGGTACTGTTTCCGTGATGTGTCAGATTACGTGTCCTCACTACAGTATCCCGTGTTAAGAGGTCATTTCACGTATTCCTGTGAGATCAGGCTGTCTGGAGAAAACCTGGGACGACGAGTTGGGCACTAATCTAACAATATGTGGGTGGAAAAATGTTATTGTTTGCTTGTTAATTGCATTAAATTGAGAAAACCGACCATTTTACTGTTTTATAAAGAGGCACGTAAACATTTAGTCAGGTATCTGGAAAACACTGATATATTTTCATTCATTTTTGCCTTTTATGTTCACGAAAACTCAAGTTGTAGGTCACTGAAACGATAATTTCTGAAAACTCCAGCCAAAGTGGAGATTTGGAACATTTTCGTGTCTGCGTGTGTACGGGGGAAAATTGAGTTCTAGGTTTCCGAACATCACAGTATGCAACAGAAAACATCAGGTGTGCTACCTTTGTGTAGGCGTAATGCTGTGTGTATTTATACTGGTTCGTATAGATGGAAACCTTTCTGCAAACGATCTGGTGTGCACGATGTTAATATTGGAAACAGTGTTGCCAACTTGAGAGATTTGGACATTTTCGTGTCTACGTGTGTACCCAGTGTTGCCAACTTGGCCACTTTCTCGCTAAATCTGGCGACTTTCCAAACCCTCATAGCGACTTTTTTCCTCAAAAGCGACTAGCGACAAATCTAGCGACTTTTTCTGGTGTTATTGGAGACTCTGAAGTGAAAGCACGTATCGTTACTGTCCTCAACGAGTAGTGGGTGCTGCCGTGAGCCCCTCCCCTGTCCCAAAGCACTCACAGGCGGTCAGGTTCACAGTAGCCTCACACAGCTGCAGTCAGAGCAGAGAGGAGACCCACACACCCCCCACACCACTCCACATCCACCCTGCATAACAGTCTTTTGATTCAATTTGATATTCTAACATTTAACAATACAGAACAAAACTGATTTACATTTAATACAAACAAACCAAGAATCAACATAAGAAAGCTCATTTGTAGTTTTTAACATATTTAGGGTTTTTTAACTCACTTTTTGTCTCTCCCAAGACGTTATTCCTCTCTCCTACAGCGTCCATTACAATAACATGCAAATGATAATTATGCAAATTAGGCGATGACACCATTTAGTGACTCTCAGGACAGCCAATAGATACTTTCCTTCCAGAGGAGTTGGCAACACTGATTGAAAATGGGGGGTAATCAGTCCCTCCAGGAATTCGCAATGTCGCGATCGCAACAATTAACGCAAATTCAACCAATCCGTGCGATTATGTGCGGGCCTTGCAATTTTGTCCAATCACCGCAACTTTTCCGCAAAATTCCGTGAGTTCCATGTTTTAGTGGACGAGAGAATGACGGTAAAACTTGGGTGAGGTCGGCAAAAAATACCGTCTGCCGCGACGGTAAACTCAACTAACTCTGTGTGTCTGTGTTGTGTGTGTTTGTGTGTGCGTGTGTCTGTGTTGTGTGTGCATGTGTCTGTGAGGGAGATAAATATTGTCATCTGGTGTAATCCTCAGCCTGTTACTTGGAACAAAGCAAAATGCAGTTTATGTTCTCCCTAGAAAAAAAATCCTTTGATTTTTAATTATTCAGAACAAATCTACAACTTTTTTTTTTTTTTTGCAATTTTCACTGTCTCCCGCAATTTAATTGCAACAAAAGTGTTTAAAACATCGCAACATTTACCACAATTTTTTTTAAATGCTGCCGCAAAATCAGACATTTTAGCCAACAATCAGAAAAAAATCCCATGAAATCCTGGAGGTACTGGGTTATATTGATTTTTATAAATACAGGTGTATACATGACCGTAGTATTTTAGGGGTTGTACTGGCTTGATTATTATTATTACTAAGTTTTGACCCCAAATCATCCCCATAATTTACACCTATGGATAAATATATTGTGTAAGCTATTCTATGCACTAATAAACAAAGAGATGTAAACCAATGTAAAGTGCTCAATAACAAACTTGAGAGCTCAACAGTTCAATTCAACTTTATTTATATAGCAACAAATTACAATGAAGTCAAATCAAGGCACTTTTAACACGGAGTAGGTCTATGGTGAAGTCTTTAAAGAGTTCAACAGTCTCATGGTCTTCAGATGAAGTCTTTATGAACCTTGTTGGCTTTATCCTGCACCGTTGGTCGTCTATAGATGGAAGCTCAGTCCTGGTGATGTGGTGAGCAGGTTTATCCTCTGCAGAGCTTTATTATTGGAGGCGTACCAAGTCAGGATACTCTCAGTGATCCACCTGTAGAAGTTGCAGAGTGTCCTGGAGTCCATGTTAAACATCCTCAGCCTGTCTTCATGATGAGACCAGGTCACGTTCTCGCTGATGAGAACCTGCAGGGACTTGAAGCAGCTGACTTTCTCCACCTTGTTCTCCACTCTGTCGCTTCCTGTAGTCCACAATCAGCTGCTGTGTTTTACTGACACTGAGACGGATGTTGCTCTGAAATCAACAAACATGAGAAAACTAATACAATAACTGTACAATGAACTATTATTTGGATGGATTGTACTTTTAGCCACTAGTCAGTCAGTCCTCAACAGTCCTTTTAAAGAGACAGTAGCATGTCTACCTTCTCTGGAGTGACGTGTGCTCTTTCCTGGCTGATTGTGTCTCCAGCAGTGGGTTAAGGTTGGGGTTGGTTAGGTAATATTCACTCTGCTGAGTAAGAGGATGCCACAAAAATGCTCCTGTCCCGTCCCAATCCCGTGACAGGCTGTTAAAAGGATATCCCGGAAAGATGGCTCCTGTTCGCGACGTTATCCAGCACGTTTAATTAGTGCTCTCACTTTTCATTGAAGCGTTACTTTGCTTTGGGCTTCTTCCACAGTCGGTGATCAGCAACTCAAAGTAACGGCACAAGCTACGTGACGATTGCAGACAGGGGAGATGGACAAAAAAAGACAACAGGATAACCGAAAATACAGATATTAGAATTGCACATTGCATTATACCTTCCGTTGATTTTTTCCGGCCGCGTCTCATTCACGTGATCAACAGTGAAATTAAATTAAGTATTGTCGGGAATTCCCGAAAATTGCATTCTTCTACTGTAGAGTTCAAGCTCCATCCGTGTCTGCTCTGATCGGTACTGCCTGGATGTTTATTAAGGTCATGTTTTCTAGCTAGGATTGATCGAGGTATGAGGTATCATTTGATGGGAGACGTTTGGATACTACTTGGTATAGATTTATTTCGGTCGATACCTTTAAAGATAAATATGGAGTACCGATACCTTTCCCTGCTCATTGCTGTCAATGATCAGGCTGATGACGGTTGTGTCTTCAGCTAACATAACAACAGGAAGTACAGTAGAGGTCTGAGCATGGAGCCCTGCAGGACGACGATGCGCCATCACACTGCTGAGTTCATCCAGTTTATTATCCAGTGGTTGGACATTTGTTATAGAAGAGGTTTCTATGTTTTCTCAGCTTCATCAGGACCAGGTGTGGCGACAGGTAATCCCAGTCGTAGATAATCCTCATTGTTTGTAGTCTGGCTAATGCTAGACCCTTCCACAAGCGACGTAGGGGGGATGAATGGGCGGGATCAACGAATGACGATCAAATGCTTCTGTACGCTACTGGACAAACTTACAGCCAATCATATCAACGATACACGATGACATATTCAGAGCCTGTAGAGAGCAGCACGAACACTTACTGTTTATGAAGCGCAAGTTTTTGTTCTATTTTCAAAGTGAACTTCCTTCCAGTTTATTTAGCAAACAATCTACTGCTGCTCGGAACGGTTGCTGCAGCTCCGTGGCGCCATGCTGGATGTAATCAGAGTCGCTCTACAGTCGTCATCGCCTTGAGCCCCCCTCCCCTGTTCTGTGATTGGTTCCCTATCTCAGGCGAAGATTTTTGTCTTGGTGGCCATGTTAATGCTAACTTTCTGAGAGAAGTGGAATATCACTGGGAAGAGAGCATGGACATCTCTTTCCTCTCCTTCCTCTCTCTTCTCTCTACTCCCACATATCAAGGCAGATGTTCTCCTTCTCTGAGTCTGGTTCTGAGGGTTCTTCCTGTTAAAAGGGAGTTTTTTTCTCTCCACTGTGTCTCATGTGGGAATGTTGGGTCTCTTTAAAGTTAAAACCTGAAGAGTTTAGAACCTGCTCTATGTGGAAAGAGCCTTGAGATGAGTCTGTTGTGATTTGGCGCTATACAAATAAAGATTGATTGATTGATTGATTGAAGAGGATGGTTTCTATGTTTTCTCAGCTTGAGCAGGACTCGCCACCCACACTTCCTTTGTCTTCTCTGTTTTTCCAGGTACAGCGACAGATAATCCAGTCGTAGATAATCCTCATTGTTTATAGATTGTGGTAGAAAAGTGTCTTCTACCAGTGATCTGATGCTTCGGTCGTCTGCATGTTGCAGAAAAAAGCCAAATAGAAAGATAAAGTTGAGGAGGAGGTTGAGATACGGCAGCTGTCCTGGCTTCCATCTTGGTTATATATTGTGTGTGTGTGTGTGTGTGTGTGTGTGTGTGTGTGTCAGGCAGTGATGTGTGGTGTGTCAGGGTCCTGGCGTGACCCCGGCCCTCCGATCAATAGCCGGACAATCAGAGCTGACAGATGGCAAACCTGAGCCTGAGTCTCCAGCAGAGAATTTCTAACCTCCCTCCTTTCACTGACAGACAGCGAACGCACCGCGACGCCCCGCCCACCTCCAGGACGTTACCTGCCTGAGTGACGACCGGCGCCCAGAGGTGAGCAGGAAGTCACGGGGGACTGACATTTATCCTGATCTCAGAGCAGCTGAGAGGTGAAAGATGTGAACGGTCCCACAGGAGCGTTTTATTAGAAGTTATTTATTTTACAGGTGCCTTCATTCATTTTATACTGATTTTACAGCTGCAGCTAACTCTAGTCAATGAATCAATACTATTAAATTAATCATTAAGTGTTTTAACAACCAATTAAGTGTTTGGAGTCATTCGTTAAGGAAAAAAAATCTAAATGATCTGATTCCAGCTTCTTAAATGTGAATATGTTCTGGTTTCTTTAGTCGTCTATATGACAGTAAACTGAATATCGTTGGGTTGTAAACGTTGTCAGTTACAGTTTTTAATGTTTTTCACCATTTTCTGACATTTAAAGGCCAAAAGAACCAATTTATCAATTGACAAAATGGTCATAAGATGAATTGATAATGAAAATATATTGAAAATGCAGGTTGGTGGTGGTGAAATATGAGACAACTAGAACAAGAAAGGAGGAAATTCATATATACAACTAGTCAACTAATCAATACTATTAAATTAATCATTGAGTGTTTTAACAACCAAGCAAATTCTAAATTAAATGTGAGTATTTTCTGGTTTCTTTAGTCCTTTGAGAAAGTGATCAATGTTTTTCACCATTTTCTGACAGTTCATGGATCCAACAACCAATCAATCAATTGAGAAAATAGTCATCAGATGAATTGATAATGAAAGTATAATGAAAACGCAGGTCTAACTGTGTCATTGGAAGATATTGAAGGGTTCAATTTTAGGATGTTTTATAGAAATGGTGAAATTTAATACAACTAAGAAAGGAAAAATGAATATATGAAACTACACATGAAAATAAATAAATATATATAAAGAAATAGACATAGTGAGATGTGAATTGGAGCCAATTTGAAGTCTGTAGTTGCAGTTTATGGTCTTTTAAAGTTTCTACAGTAAAGTACAAGTACCTCAAACTGTACTGCAGTAAAGTACAAGTACCTCAAACTATACTACAGTAAAGTACAAGTACCTCAAACATTACTACAGTAAAGTACAAGTACCTCAAACTGTACTACAGTAAAGTACAAGTACTTCAAACTGTACTACAGTAAAGTACTAGTACCTCAAACTGTACTACAGTAAAGTACTAGTACCTCAAACTGTACTACAGTAAAGTACAAGTACCTCAAACTGTACTACAGTAAAGTACAAGTACCTCAAACTGTACTACAGTAAAGTACTAGTACCTCAAACTGTACTACAGTAAAGTATAAGTACCTCAAACTGTACTGCAGTAAAGTACAAGTACCTCAAACTGTACTACAGTAAAGTATAAGTACCTCAAACTGTACTGCAGTAAAGTACAAGTACCTCAAACTGTACTACAGTAAAGTACAAATACCTCAACCTGTACTACAGTAAAGTTCAAGTACCTCTAACTGTACTACAGTAAAGTACGAGTACCTCAAACTGTACTACAGTAAAGTAAAAGTACCTCAAACCATACTACGGTAAAGTACAAGTACCTCTAACTGTACAACAGTAAAGTACTAGTACCTCAAACTGTACTGCAGTAAAGTACAAGTACCTCAAACTATACTACAGTAAAGTACAAGTACCTCAAACATTACTACAGTAAAGTACAAGTACCTCAAACTGTACTACAGTAAAGTACAAGTACTTCAAACTGTACTACAGTAAAGTACTAGTACCTCAAACTGTACTACAGTAAAGTACTAGTACCTCAAACTGTACTACAGTAAAGTACAAGTACCTCAAACTGTACTACAGTAAAGTACAAGTACTTCAAACTGTACTACAGTAAAGTACTAGTACCTCAAACTGTACTACAGTAAAGTATAAGTACCTCAAACTGTACTGCAGTAAAGTACAAGTACCTCAAACTGTACTACAGTAAAGTATAAGTACCTCAAACTGTACTGCAGTAAAGTACAAGTACCTCAAACTGTACTACAGTAAAGTACAAATACCTCTAACTGTACTACAGTAAAGTACGAGTACCTCAAACTGTACTACAGTAAAGTACTAGTACCTCAAACTGTACTACAGTAAAGTACAAGTACCTCAAACTGTACTGCAGTAAAGTACAAGTACCTCAAACTGTACTGCAGTAAAGTACAAGTACCTCAAACTATACTACAGTAAAGTACAAGTACCTCAAACATTACTACAGTAAAGTACAAGTACCTCAAACTGTACTACAGTAAAGTACAAGTACTTCAAACTGTACTACAGTAAAGTACTAGTACCTCAAACTGTACTACAGTAAAGTACTAGTACCTCAAACTGTACTACAGTAAAGTACAAGTACCTCAAACTGTACTACAGTAAAGTACAAGTACCTCAAACTGTACTACAGTAAAGTACTAGTACCTCAAACTGTACTACAGTAAAGTATAAGTACCTCAAACTGTACTGCAGTAAAGTACAAGTACCTCAAACTGTACTACAGTAAAGTATAAGTACCTCAAACTGTACTGCAGTAAAGTACAAGTACCTCAAACTGTACTACAGTAAAGTACAAATACCTCAACCTGTACTACAGTAAAGTTCAAGTACCTCTAACTGTACTACAGTAAAGTACGAGTACCTCAAACTGTACTACAGTAAAGTAAAAGTACCTCAAACCATACTACGGTAAAGTACAAGTACCTCTAACTGTACAACAGTAAAGTACTAGTACCTCAAACTGTACTGCAGTAAAGTACAAGTACCTCAAACTATACTACAGTAAAGTACAAGTACCTCAAACATTACTACAGTAAAGTACAAGTACCTCAAACTGTACTACAGTAAAGTACAAGTACTTCAAACTGTACTACAGTAAAGTACTAGTACCTCAAACTGTACTACAGTAAAGTACTAGTACCTCAAACTGTACTACAGTAAAGTACAAGTACCTCAAACTGTACTACAGTAAAGTACAAGTACTTCAAACTGTACTACAGTAAAGTACTAGTACCTCAAACTGTACTACAGTAAAGTATAAGTACCTCAAACTGTACTGCAGTAAAGTACAAGTACCTCAAACTGTACTACAGTAAAGTATAAGTACCTCAAACTGTACTGCAGTAAAGTACAAGTACCTCAAACTGTACTACAGTAAAGTACAAATACCTCTAACTGTACTACAGTAAAGTACGAGTACCTCAAACTGTACTACAGTAAAGTAAAAGTACCTCAAACCATACTACGGTAAAGTACAAGTACCTCTAACTGTACAACAGTAAAGTACTAGTACCTCAAACTGTACTGCAGTAAAGTTCAAGTACCTCTAACTGTACTACAGTAAAGTACGAGTACCTCAAACTGTACTACAGTAAAGTAAAAGTACCTCAAACCATACTACGGTAAAGTACAAGTACCTCTAACTGTACAACAGTAAAGTACTAGTACCTCAAACTGTACTGCAGTAAAGTACAAGTACTTCAAACTGTACTACAGTAAAGTACAAGTACTTTAAACTGTACTACAGTAGAGTACAAGTATCTCAAACTGTACTACAGTAAAGTACAAGTACCTCAAACTGTATTACAGTAAAGTAGTACTTGAATGCAGTACTACAGTAAAGTACTACTTGAATGCAGTACTACAGTAAAGTACTACTTGAATGCAGTACTACAGTAAAGTACTCATCAGCTGTCAGTCTTTCTTGTCTCAGTGTTTTGCTTCTAAACTAAAGACAAATACGAGCAAACTGAACCCTTCACACTGAGATATACAACCAGTGACCCCCCCCCCCCACACACACACACACACACACACACACACACACACACACACACACACACACACACACACACACACACACACACACACACACACACACACACACACACACACTGAGCTGTGGTTGATATGTGAGGCTCATTAACAGCATTGTCTGTGGAAGGAATGGAGGATAAAACAACAGCAGCAGCAGTGAGGACAGCTCCATCCATCCAGGCGGAGGATTTACACGCTCTCTCCGTTCGGACCACAGACTTATTTTTAACTTTTGGACCAGCTGCACCGTCTGCTGCTGGCATCTTAGCTTCCTTCACAAATCCTACTCTGCTTTTTTCCTTTGTGTTGTTGTTGTTGTTGTTGTTGTTAGCTAAACAGAGTCGGTCCATTTGTCCTCATCACTGCTACAGACCAGCTTCACTTCATTGTCGTTACTTCCTGTCAGTGTATTATAAAGAGGAAGAAGGGAGGAAAGGAGGAAGGAACAAAGGTAGGAGGGAGGGAGGAAACAAGAAAGGAGGGAGGGAGAAAGGAAAGGAGGGAGGGAGAAAGGAAAAGAGGAAGGAAGGGAGGGAGGGAGGAAACATGAAGGAGGGAGGGAGGGAGGAAGGAAAGGAGGGAAGGAGGGAGGGAGAAAGGAAAAGAGGAAGGGAGTAGGGAAAGGAAGGAAGGAAGGAAAGGAGCGAGGAAGAAGGAAGGAAGGGAGGGAGGGAGCAAGGAAAAGAGGAAGGGAGGAGGGAAAGGAAGAAGGAAGGAAAGGAGGAAGGAAGGAAGGAAAGAAGGAGGGAGGCTAAACAGAGTCGGTCCATTTGTCCTCATCACTGCTACAGACCAGCTTCACTTCATTGTCATTACTTCCTGTCAGTGTATTATAAAGATAGTAATGAATAAGAAATAAAAATGATCACACCTAAAATAAAAACCAAACTAATATTTCAGACACACTATTAGTAGTTGTGCTAATAAAAGGAGGGAGGGAGAAAGGAAAAGAGGAAGGAAGGAAGGGAGGGAGGAAACATGAAGGAGGGAGGGAGGGAGAAAGGAAAAGAGCAAGGGAGGATGGAAAGGAAGGAAGAAGGAAGGAAAGGAGGGAGGAAGGTAGGTAGGGGGAGGGAGGAAATAAGAAGGAGGGAGGAAGGGAGAAAGGAAAAGAGGAAGGGAGGAGGGGAAGGAAGGAAGGAAAGAAGGAGGGAGGCTAAACAGACTCGGTCCATTTGTCCTCATCACTGACACAGACCAGCTTCACTTCATTGTCGTTACTTAAATAAAGTAATGACAATAAAAAAAATGATCACACCTAAAATAAAAATTATAAAAATAATGTTTAAAATGTTGCTGTTTTGTTGCTTTTAAATAAAAATGAGTATCAGTGCATATAATCACACATGAGATGTTACATTAATATGTGAGTAACAATAAAAGGGTTGCAGGTCTAAAAGATGAAGCTGGTTTATCTCCTTTACCCATCTACACTTCTGAGTCTTGTTGGTTAAGGGTAAATCCCAAACTGACGACGTTCAGGTCAAACCATCAGGATCAGTTAAAAGCAGTAAAACTCTTCAGTAACAGTAACTCAATACATCGACGCTCTGATCTACAGACTCCAAACATCACATGTGAGTCAGAGCGGCGTGTGGCGTGTGCCGAGCGTCTCCCTGCAGGCTGCAGACCGCTCTAATGACCACCCTCGACACGCTGCACTCAGAGGTCAGAGGTCAGAGGTCAACATCAGAGACAGAGAGAGAGCGCTGGGGGTTAGAGGAGGGGGAGCAAACAGGAAACCACCTACTGAGGGTCTCACTCACAATATCACCTGTATTATATTACATAAAGACATCCATCGCTGCTTCTGAGGGGAACAACACTCATTATAATATAAATTATAACAGTAAGAATCATTTTATATAAACACTAATTAAAGGCTGAGTGTAGCTTTTAAGTAGTATTAAAGTATTACAACCAGTGTTATGACTAATACTGCTTTATTTTAGTAGCAGGAGTGTAACGGACTATAATCTGAAATAACACACAGTAACACTTTTACACTTCAGGATGGACAAACTGGGATTAACAGAGGCTTGATATCTGCAGCCCAAAGTGTTTTATTAATGTTGTGTTTTGTGCTAACAGGGCAGGTATCATAATCAAGTTTAATTTAGTTTATTTCAGTCATTAAACTCAAATACACATGTAGAAATAGAGTAAATAATCATATGTTCTTTATGTCCATTAGAAATAGTGACAAACCTAAAAGGTGACATTAAACCTGTTTTATATCCACCAGTGTTATAATGTACTTGTTTTAGCAGCAGTAGTGTAAAATTATTATACATTATATTAGTTACTAATCCCAGTAACGCTTCTACACATAATGACTGACAAACTACATTTGCACTAACAGAGCAGGTATTATAATTAAGTAACATTAAACTTAGTTAAATATTGCAACAACAGTCCGACTTAGTGTTAGACCTGGAGAGAAGCAGGTGAGTCAAGTGTCAATCACAGCTACTATAAGTTTACAAATCTTATTAATGAAGAAATACATTTACAAAATGACCAACAACAGACTTATTAATGGTCTGAATACAAAGATTGAGACCAGAATGACTCAATGAGAAAATGATTGGGTTTTTCTAGAGAGATATTGAGGCTTTCTGAACTAGAGTCTGTCAGTCTGGGCCAATATCAGCATGTAAGATACCATAATGGGTTTGAGGTCGGATTCATGTCAATTACAAGTCTTCAAGTCTTATTAACGGAGCAATAATGTACGTAGGTAGTCTACAGTCAGAGTGAGAAACGTCTGGTACAAACATAGTGGAGAAGGAGAGGTGACCAAGAAACATCCAGAGAGGACAAAGTTAGAAGAACAAAACATATAAAAGAAGGACTTTGACCAGACAAGGACCCGCGGACACATCAGTGTGGTTTTATAACAGCGGAGAGACCAACGGAGTCCCTGCAGAAGGACCGGCGGAGACCCGGTGTTATGGTTTAACTGGTGACCGTGTTAACTGGTGACTTTCACGTAGCTGTCCTCCTAATTGTAGTTTAATCTTTAAAAAAATATATACATACTCATCTGTGTTTAATAACTGAATTATGATAGCCAAGTTGAATTGTGTTTAGCAGACTTATTCATCTCTGTTGGAAATGTGAGAAAGTCACCAGTTAACACGGTGACCAGTTAAACCGCAACACCGGCGGAGGACCGGAGAGTGAAGACGGACGCTGCTCTGCCGGACAGGTGAGTAACATCACATGAAGCGCTGCTTCACATAAACTGTAACGTTACCTGCTGACAGTCAGCTCACTGTCTAGTTAGCCATGATATGTTGTTGTTGTGATGCTAGCTGTAAAGTAGCAGAGTTGTTACTCAGCTGTTTGACGCTCTGCACGTTAGCTTCGTGGCTAACGTTAGCAGCGTGCTGACGTAACCTACAACGTAGCTGCTGTGTATCTGGTGTTTGTTAGCTTCGCGGCTAACGTTAGCAGCGTGCTGACGTAACCTACAACGTAGCTGCTGTGTATCTGGTGTTTGTTAGCTTCGCGGCTAACGTTAGCAGCGTGCTGACGTAACCTACAACGTAGCTGCTGTGTATCTGGTGTTTGTTCACTGCTTTCAAACTGTCTACAGTCATGACGACATATAAACACACCTGTACTACTATCACAGAAATAAATGCTGCTAACTTACCGTCCCGCAGCAGATGCTTCAGACTCCGCCATGTTGGTCAGCTTGCCGAGTGGTTACGTCCGTTGCCATGACAATGCGCGTCCATGAACTTCGGGGGTGGAGCCTCAGAAGGAGCAGGAAGGGAGGGTGGGAGGGGTTGTTCTGGTTTTCACTCCAATATCAACAACTTTTCTCCACGTTTCCCCTCACATCGGCTCCAGCAGCAAACTGTGGTAGTTTCCTTCTAGTTAAACTACAAATGTCTCAGTTATTATTTGTATATAAAATGTTAAATACAGAAGATGTCGCATTGTGAGTGAGCTTTGATGGAGCTGACGGCTGACAGTAACATAACAAATGATGTAATGCTTCACTTTTGCTGCTCAGTAAGCTAATAAGTAATATAACATACAATGAATAATGTTTAATGTCTATTTTTAGCTGTTTGAGAAGCTTTTACGCTTTTAATGCTGTTTAATTTTGCAAAGTCTGTTTGCTTTTTAAAGTTTTAATATAAATAAAATAAACTTGAATCTTTTAACAGCAGTATAGTGATAATACAAATATAACTTTTTTAACCCTCCTGTTGTCCTCGAGTCAAGGGAGGGAGGAAGGAATGATGGAAGGGAGGAAGAAGGATGGGAAGGAAGGAGGAAAAGAAAGAAGGAAGGATGAAGAAAGGAAGTTAGGAAGGTAGGGGGAGGAAAGAAAGAGAGAAGAAGGGAGGAATGAAGAGAGGAAAGGAAGAGAAGGAGAGGAAGGAAAAGAAGAGAAGGAGGGAAGAAGGACAAATGGAAAGAAGGAAGAAAGAAGGAAAGGAAGGGAGGGAGGAAGGAAGGTAGGAGGGAGGGAGAGAGAAAGGAAAAGAGGAAGGGAGGAAGAAAAGGAAGAGAAGGAAGGAAAGGAGGGAGAAAGGAAAAGAGGAAGGGAGGAAAGAAGGATGGGAGGAAGGATAGATGGAAGGAAGGAAAGGAGGAAAGAAGGAATGATGTCTTTCCTTTCTAGAGATTGTTATCAAAATGATAAGAAGGGATGAAGAAGAAGAGATAAAACTTTACTAAACCAAAGTCTTCAGGTCTTTTCAGGTCTCTTCTTCTTCTCTCTGAATTATCTCACTTTCTTCTTCTTCTGTTTTTAAATCCCTCGTCTCCCACCTTCATAAAAAAAGCACTTCCTTCTGTCTCCTCCATCTTTCCTCCCTCCCACATGTTCCTCTTTTCTAAAAATAAACCTCGGGGTTTGTGGCCTTCCTCGTCTGCTCCTCCTCCTCCTCCTCCTCCTCCTCCATCCTTAACCTCGTCCTCCTCTTCCAGCTGATCTTCCCTCGGCCCCGCGGACCCCTCAGGTATCGGGCCAACCGGACTCCGAGGCCGAAGCATGCATCACTGTCAGGCTAAATGTAGACTCAGCGTTTCAAACCCCCGGCCGGGCCTGAACCTTTACCCGCTCCGTCCTGAGGAGACTCGTCGGCCCCTCAAGGCTCAGAGAGTCTCCTCTATCGATTTCTTTCTCTTTTCTTTTTTTTTGTTTTTTTTTTTACGGCAGAAAACAAAGAGACTTTCTCCCGTTACATGATATATCATAATCACGTCATTTGTAGCTTTGAGTCCGCAGATGTACAGGAAGCAGGCCAGCGTGAGAGAGAGAGAGAGAGAGAGAGAGAGAGAGAGAGAGAGAGAGAGAGAGAGAGAGAGAGAGGGAGAGAGAGGGAGGGAGAGGGAGGGAGGGACTGAGAGAGAGAGAGAGAGAGAAAGAGAGAGACAGAGGGAGAGAGAGACAGGGAGAGCGAGAGAGAGAGAGAGAGAGAGACCTAGATAAAGAGGTCTGGTCTGTCTGGAGGTAAAATCAAAAACTAATTGCAGCGTCTGAA
>NC_070586.1:4555653-4575653 GCF_027409825.1 Scomber japonicus | reverse complement strand
TGTGTGTGTGTGTGTGAGTGTGAGGTGTGTGTGTGTGTGTGTGTGTGTGTGTGTGTGTGTGTGTGTGTTTACTGTACAGCAGCGAGCGTGAACCTTTAATTTCCCTCTCCCCCCCCCCAGGAAGCGTTAACGGTGAGCTGTAACAGTGTTTGCAGTGAGACGTGTGGATTCCTGCGGAGGAGCCGTCGCACCGCTGAGCTCTACCTCCTAACTCCTAACTCCTACCTCCTAACCCCTAACCCACACCCACCGAGACTTCCTGTTCTTAGGAAAATATTAATTTTAGATTTGGGAACATTTATTTTAGACGTAGCGTTTATTAGATAGACGTTATGTTTGCCATCAGTCATCAGCGCGGATTCAGGAGGAGCAGTCACACACACACACACACACACACACACACACTAAAAAACAGTCACACACACACACACACACCACACACACACACATACACACACACACAAAAACAGGCACACACACACACACACACAAAACAGTCACACACACACACCAAAAAACAGTCACACACCAAAAACATTCACTCACACACACACAAAACAGTCACACACACACACACACACACACACACAAAAACAGTCACACACACACACTCAAAAACAGTCACACACACACACACTAAAAAACAGTCACACCCACCCACACACACACACACACACACAAAAACAGTCACACACACACACTCAAAAACAGTCACACACACACACACTAAAAAACAGTCACACCCACCCACACACACACACACACACACACACACACACACACAAAAACAGTCACACCCACCCACCCACCCACACACACCACACACACACACACACACACACACACACACACACACACAAACAGTCACACACCCAAAGGCTGGCTGGGCTCTCCCTTAAAGATAGGGTGAGAAGCTCAGTTATCCGGAGGGAGCTCGGAGTAGACCCGCTGCTCCTCCAACGTCGAGAGGAGCCAGATGAGGTGGTTCGGGCATCTAATCAGGGATGCCTCCCGGACGCCTCCCTGGTGAGGTGTTCAGGGCCCGTCCCACCGGTAGGAGACCCAGGACTGCTGGAGAGACTATGGTGGCTGGGGAGGGTTAGGGTTACCGACCCCGGATAAGCGGCAAGAAGATGGTACATTAAAAAAATAATATTATAATATGAAATGTAGTACAATATTAAGTAACGTTGAAGACCATGAGAAGTGGTTAAAAGCTCAGGACAATATCAGTTAGTGACTTTAATATCTGTTACAACCACTAATAGAATAATAATCATAATTTAATAATAATAATAATAATAATAATAGTGTTCTACTTGGAAACAGCAGCAGATAATTTACAGATTATCTAGAATGAACATAAGAAAATAAACTCTATTAAATAAAAAAGGGATTAATACATCATCTAATATTATTATTACATTATCAGTTTCCTGCTTTGATCTCTTTCTTCAGATCAGAACCGACACTTCTTTCTTTCTTGTTACTGAAACTGATGATTAACACAGAGAAACAGCGACCTGAAGCTGTGACCATGACCTCTGACCCCTGACCTCTGACCCCTGAGAGTGTGGAGGAGGGAGGATAAACAGGATTTCTGACCCTGCAGGAATCAGTTAGACATGATTACTACAAGGCTTTAAACGCAGCTTTTACTGTCAGGATCAGGATCCATTACAGCAGATCAGAGGATGTTCATTCATACAGAAACACACAGGCATGAACAGTTATAGGGGTGTGTGTGTGTGTGTGTGGTGTGTGTGTGTGTGTGTGTGGTAAAGTAAGAATAAATATGTGTTCTGAGTTTGACATACCACAGAAAAGTGTGTTGTTAACCACCCTGCCAAATTTGAATGATTAAAAAAAAATCGCCAAATATATGAAATTAGGTTTCAAAGTTGTGTAAAAATCAGCCTCTTTCTCTGCTCCCAAACGCTGAAGCCCCGCCCCCTACCAAGTGTCACCTGTCAATCAAAGTCACCACCTCTACCAGAAACATGGCCGCTATGTCTGAGAGCTTTCTGCGGCTAACTCGGCTGCTAGCTCAGCTGCTAACTCAGCTAACTGGCTAACTGTAGACTGTAGTAGTAGTGTGTGCTGAATGTATTTCTACCTCTACAGCAGCAGGGTGGTTAACAACACACTTTTCCCCCTCTTCCTCCTCCTCCTTCACCTCCTCCACTTCCTTCTCCTCCTCTTTTTCCTCCTCCTCTTCCTCCACTCCTCTCCTCTTCCTCGTCATCTTCCTCCTGTCGTCTCCTTCCTCCTCCTCTCCTCCTCCTCCTTCACTCCTCTTCTCCTTCTCTCCCTCCTCCTCCTCCTCTCCTCTTCCCCTCCTCCTCCTCCTCCACTCCTCTTCCTCCTCTCCTCCTCTCCTCTTCCCCTCCTCCTCTCCTCCTCTCCTCCTCCAGATGAAGGCCGGTTTCCTCCATCAGAGACAGTTTGCCGTAGTTTCACTCCGACGAGTCCGAAGCGTTTCTCCTGATCTGCGGCCGCTGATGGATCGTCAATATATAGATCTCCTCCTCCACTCCTCCTTTTTCACCTCCTCCTCCTCCACCTGCACCTCCTCCTCTTCCTCGTCTTTGGCTCTAATTCAGTGAAACAAATGTAGTTTTCCATTAGTCTCTGCCCTCGCCAACGTTACCTCCAGCTTCTCCAGCTGTAATTATTAGCGGCAGATTCCCTGAAAGCAATCAGCACCAACGCCATTTCTATCTTTGAAATCTTAATAAGCTGAAAGGAGAGAGGGAAGAAGAGGAGGAGGAGGAGGAGGAGGAGAGGAGATGAAGAGAAGAAGAGTGTAATGAGAGAAGAGAGGAAAAGTGGAGATGAGATGAGAAAAGGGATTTCTCTTTTTTTAATTTGGATGAGGAAAAGAGACGAGATGCTAATAGAAGAAAAGAGGAGGAAAGATTGAAGACATGATAAAGGATAGGAGAAAAGAAAGAAAAGAAGAGCATTAGAGGAGAAGAAGAAGATAAAAATGATGATATGAGGAAGAGCTGAAGTTGACAGGAGAAGATCGGAGGAATTTAAAAAGAGAAAAAGAAGAGAAGAGGAGGAGAAAAGAAGTGAGTCGACTATCAGAGCAATTTAGGAAAAAGAAGAGAAGGATTAAAAAGGAAGAAGTAATGAGAAAGAGAAGAAAAGGAAAGAAGAAGGGATGAGATGAGAACATGATTAGAGAAGGAAAGTAGAAACTGAGAAAAAGAGCAAAAAAAAGTAAAAGGAAAGTATTTGAGAATAAGAGAAAGATAAAAAAGAAGGTAAAGAAAAGGAGAAGAAAAGTGACAAGATAGAGTGATGTGAAAAGAAAAAAGGGGGGGGGAAATAAAGGAGGAGGTGAAGAGAGGGAAGACGGGTGGAAAGTTGGAAGATGAGAGGATTGATGATGAGAAAAGGAAAAAGAAGAGTGCAGGAGAAAGAGAGGAGGAAGGAAGAGAAAGAAAGAAAAAGAAACAGACTTGTCAGGAAGGAAAAGAAGAAAAAAGGAGGTGAAGAGAAGTTAAAGTCATATTTTTGGGTGTAACATTCCTTTAACTTCCATCTCCTTCTTCTTCTTCTTCGGCAGCTATCAGATCACTTCATTCCTTCTTTTCTTTCTTTCTTTTCTATCTTTTCTTCTTCTCCTCTCTGAAGAAACAGATGAACTTTACCAAGTGTCCTTTCACATCCTCGTCATGTCAGAACGGAGAGAAAACTTTGATGGAAAAGGTCTCTCTCTCTCTCTCTCTCTCTCTCTCTCTCTCTCTCTCTCTCTCTCTCTCTCTCTCTCTCTCTCTCTCGTTCTCTCTCTCCGTCGGCCTTCAGGCCTTCACCTCGTTTATTGCTGAGCTTTTCTTTTCTTTTTCTTTTTCTTTTTTCTCCTCCTCCTCTTCTCCCCGACAGGAAAAGTGTCAGACCAGTTTCTGACGGGAATTTGCATCTCTCAATGACGAGTGACAGCGCTGAAAGGCCAGGAGAAACCCGGAGCATCGATCGGCCCGCGGAAACTATTCAAAGAAACAGATGAGCTGGAGGAGCGAGGGAGGAGGAGGAGGAGGAAGAGGAGGAGAGGGAGGAGGCTCTCATCCCTCCATCCATCCCTCCATCCATCCCTCCATCCCTGCAAACCGCCACTTGCTTTAAAGAACAGAACTTCATTAAATTGTGCCACTCGGTGTTTGTATCATGGTGTGCAATGGATGGATGGAGGTAGGTGTGTGTGTGTGTGTGTGTGTGTGTGTGTGTAGTGTTGTGTGTGTGTGTATGTGTGTGTGTGTGTGGGGGGGGGGGGGGGTCGGGGATTTAAGGGGGGGTTGAAAGATCAGAGCTTCGCCACAGAAGAGCTATTAACTCGGCTCCGCCATCAGTGCTGTTCTCCTGCATACCAAAGCAGCAGGTTGTCACGGTGCGTTCCCACGACGACGACACACACACACACACACACACACACCGGGAACACAGCCGGGGTAATGAGATGACACACACACACACACACAGATGTATACATACAAACAAGAGCACATACACACACATATACAGAAAATACTGTAAAAAGACACAAAGGGACGCACACACACACACACACACACACACACACACACACACACACACACACAGCTCAGATGATAATATTGATAATCTTTATTAATAAGATAAGATTAACTTTATTATCCCACCACTATAAAAGCCGTAAAGCAATGATCTTCACACGGAGCAACACAGAAGATAATAAAAATATAAAAAGCTTTCACACTAAACAGAAAATTAAAATTGACTAATAATTTAATTTTATGATGAAACTAAAATAAACTCAAGTAAAAAGTAAAAAGAGGTAAAGACAGAAATAGTTTAAAGAAAATAAAAATCCACTGAAATCAGGAAAAGCTTTAAAAAACTGATTTAAAAGATATAACTGACTCACTTTCATTCTCTGGCTTTTAACTTTAATCTGATTTCTGTAGTTTTAAATTCATGCTTAAATTTTGATTTATTTTAATTTGGATCATTTTGTTCTTATATGTACGTTTGTGAAGCACTTTGATGCAAAGTCTAATTTTTGAAACTGTTAAAATAAATCAAATAAACTTGAATCTTGACTCAAACACACACAGAAACTACACACAAGCCTGTTTAAATAAAAACTAATTAAATATATAATATTTTAACTCGTCATTCATCACACTGAGTAACATGTTTTAACCTGCGCTGTGGTAGAATCAGTATAATATCTGTGTCTGTTCCAGCTCGGTTAGGTTTGATTCTGATTCAGGTTAAAAATACCTATTCAATTTATACTGGGACACTTCTGTCGTCATGGTAACCATAATAAACACGTGTTTTTTTTTGGTTTGGGGACGATCTGTCGTGTTAAAGCTTGATGTTTTATTGGCTCGTCCTCCCTTCATGGACTCTGTTGCTTTATAATAAACATCATCTGATAACCTAATTTTCTCTCCTGCTATAATCACTGTGGCCACTAGGGGGCGACGTCACTACAACGTTAGCTTATTATGTTTTAAAGCAGTCGCTCGAACGAATGATTTTGTCGTTTTTCCTCGTAACGTTTCATCGCAGTAGCAGAACATAAAAGTCTAAAAACACTTTCACCATTTATTTATATAAATGATTTAAGTTAATAAATAAATTAGGGCTGTCAAACGATTAATTTTTTAAATCGAGATTAATCACAGAATTTCCATAGTTAATCGCGATAAATCATGTTTTGAATTGCATGTTTAAAATCCTGTTATTTTCCATTTGAAGGCAGTTTTAAGCCCATAATGTAAAGCATTTCTTACCAGAGTGTCTTAACTGGGAATCAATCACGGCTCTGCTGCGACTCCCACACTCCAAAATGGTCCTTTGGTGGAGCTGAGGCTGGCTTGGCTGCACCTGGGTGTTTAGCGTGGAGGTGCTAACTCAAACTCCACGTACTCCGGTGCTAGTTAAACTCCGTTTGACACAGGTTGCATTTTACTTTTGACTTGTCAACTGAAGCGTCTGGAAGTGTTTTTAAGTTAAACAAGCCGTTCAAAAGTCCAGTAGCTCTCTTACTTTCCATCAGCGCGGTAGGTTTACTGCAGGAGGCCACTTCAAAGCATAGCGCTACAGCTAGAGGAGCCGTCTACGGGGGAGTAGAAGGGACAAAAAGGCTTGCAACATTAAAATGCGATTAAAAAAAATTAACGTGTTATGGATTGCATTAATCTAATCGCGATTAACGCGTTAACGCTGGCAGCCCTAAATATAATACATTAATGCATAAAGATATATAAGCACACAGCTCTGCATTAAAACTGACTCGCGTTAGGAAAAGCATCGTTGTTTTTATAGACTTGAGGGTTTACTTGGTTCTCTGACTGAATAAGTTGCACCATCTCCCCACACACACACTCACACACACATACAGACACACACACACACACACACACACACACACACTCAGGCCTGGTCGGCTCGGTCTGACAGAGCCAGCTGTGCTCTCTCACTCTTCAATTAATTCTCTCTGCTGCTTTGACCTTTTCCCTCCGACAGAAACAAAGAAACTGGAGGCTGCGCGCTGCTTCACACACTACACACACACACACACACACACACACACACACACTGAAAGATGAACCAAATGCACATGTAAAAAAAAAAGAGATACTGAAACACACACATATATTATCCTCTATCGCTAAAACCTGAACGTGGAAACCATTTAAACACATAATGTAAAATATATCTTCTTCTTCACATTCATCAGTTTCCTCCTTTCCTTCCATCCTTCCTCCCTCCCTTCCTTCCTCCCTCCCTCCTTTCCTTCCTTCTTCCTCTCTTCCTTCCTTCCTCCCTCCCTCCTCCCTCCCTCCTTTCCTTCCGTCTTCCTCCCTTCGTTCCCTCCTTTCTTTCCTCCTCCCTCCCTCCGTCCCTCCTTTCTTTCCATCTTCCTCTCTTCGTTCCCTCCTTTCCTTCAGTCTTCCTTCCACCCTTCCTCCTTTCCTTCCTTCTTCCTCCCTTCGTTCCCTCCTTTCCTTCCTTCCTTCCTCCCTCCTTTCCTTCCTTTCCTTTCCTCCCTCCCTCCTTTCTTTCAGTATTCCTTCCACCTCCCTCCTTTCCTTCCTTCCTTCCTCCCTTCCTCCCTCCCTCCCTCCCTCCCTCCTTTCCTTCCTTTCCTTTCCTTTCCTTTCCTCCCTCCCTTCCTTCCTTGACTCTAGGACAACAGGAGGGTTAACAGAATCAGACAGAGAGGCAGATCTGTGAGAAGAAACATTCCCTCTAGATTAAGAAAAAGTCAGAATCTCACCACCACTACCTTCCTCTCTCTCTCTCTCTCTCTCTCTCTCTCTCTCTCTCTCTCTTTCTCTCTCTCTTTCTTTCTTCTTCTGCCGCTCCACCGCCGATCTCCAGCTGAGCAGATTTGTGTTTTTTTGCTTGTGAAAACGACCCAATTTGTCTTAAAGTCAGGTTGGAGTTTGTTACTCTCTCCAGGCTCGCTGCTCCTTTCCTTCCGTCTTCCGTCCTCCCTTCCTCCTTTCCTTCCACCCTTCCTTCTTTCCTTCTTTCCTTCTTTCCTCTGTCCTTCCTTCCTTCCTTACTCCCTCCTTTCCTTCCTCCCTCCCTCCTTTCCGTCCTTCCTTCTTCCTCCCTCCCTCCTTTCCGTTCTTCCTCCCTCCCTCCTTTCCTTCCTTCCTTCTTCCTCCCTTCCTTCCTCCTTTCATTCCTTTTTTTCTTCCTCCCTTCCTTCCTTCCACCCTTCCTCCTCCCTTCCTTCCTCTTTTCCTCTGTCCCTCCTCCCTCCTTTCCTTCCTTCTTACTCCTTTTGTCCCTCCTCCCTTCCTCCCTCCCTCCCCCCTTCCTTCCTCCCTTCCTCCTTCCTTTCCTTCTTCCCTTCCTTCCTCCCTCCTTCCCTCCTGTCTTTCCTTCTTCCTCCCTTCGTTCCTCCTTTCCTTCCGTCTTCCTTCCACCCTTCCTCCTTTCCTTCCTTCCCTCCTTTCCTTCTGTCTTTCTCTCTCTCTCTCTTTTCTTCTTCTGCAGCTCCACAGCCGAGCTCCAGCTGAGCAGATTTGTGTTTTTTTGCTTGTGAAAACGACCCAATTTGTCTTAAAGTCAGGTTGGAGTTTGTTACTCTCTCCAGGCTCGCTGCCAGGTACAGTAACATGTCAGATTCTGCCTGTTATATATATACACACTATATAAATAATAAAACCCAACAATCTCACTTTTATTGATCCCCGATTCAAAAAACGGACGCTTAGAATAGAAGTCAGAATAACAGTATTTTTTTGGTGGTTTAACTTCGACCCTCCAGACGGGTTTCATTCATCATTTCGAACAACTAATTCACTTCTAACTAATTCAAGTCTTCCTTCCTTCCTTTCCTTCCGTCTTCCGTCCTCCCTTCCTCCTTTCCTTCCACCCTTCCTCCTTTCCTTCCTTCCTTCTTTCCTCTGTCCTTCCTTCCTTCCTACCTTACTCCCTCCTTTCCTTCCGTCTTCTGTCCTCCCTTCCTCCTTTCCTTCCACCCTTCCTCCTTTCCTTCCTTCCTTCTTTCCTCTGTCCTTCCTTCCTTCCTTACTCCCTCCTTTCCTTCCTCCCTCCCTCCCTCCCTCCCTCCCTCCTTTCCTTCCGTCTTCCTTCCTCCCTTCCTCCTTCCTTTCCTCCTTCCTCCCTTCCTTCCTCCTTTCCTTCCTTCCTTCTTTCCTCTGTCCTTCCTTCCTTCCTTACTCCCTCCTTCCCTCCCTCCCTCCTTTCCTTCCGTCTTCCTTCCTCCCTTCCTCCTTCCTTTCCTTCTTCCCTCCTTCCTCCCTTCCTTCCTCCCTCCCTCCCTCCTTTCTTTCCTTCTTCCTCCCTTCGTTCCTCCTTTCCTTCCGTCTTCCTTCCACCCTTCCTCCTTTCCTTCCTTCCTTCCTTCCCTCCTTTCCTTCTATCTTCCTTCCACCCTTCCTCCTTTCCTTCCTTCCTTCTTCCCTCCTTTCTTTCCTTCTTCCTCCCTTCGTTCCTCCTTTCCTTCCTTCCCTCCTTTCCTTCTGTCTTCCTTCCACCCTTCCTTCTTCCTCCCTTCCTCCCTTCCTTCCTCCCTCCCTCCCCCCTTCCTTCCTCCCTTCCTCCTTCCTTTCCTTCTTCCCTTCCTTCCTCCCTCCTTCCCTCCTGTCTTTCCTTCTTCCTCCCTTCGTTCCTCCTTTCCTTCCGTCTTCCTTCCACCCTTCCTCCTTTCCTTCCTTCCCTCCTTTCCTTCTGTCTTTCTCTCTCTCTCTCTTTTCTTCTTCTGCAGCTCCACAGCCGAGCTCCAGCTGAGCAGATTTGTGTTTTTTTGCTTGTGAAAACGACCCAATTTGTCTTAAAGTCAGGTTGGAGTTTGTTACTCTCTCCAGGCTCGCTGCCAGGTACAGTAACATGTCAGATTCTGCCTGTTATATATATACACACTATATAAATAATAAAACCCAACAATCTCACTTTTATTGATCCCCGATTCAAAAAACGGACGCTTAGAATAGAAGTCAGAATAACAGTATTTTTTTGGTGGTTTAACTTCGACCCTCCAGACGGGTTTCATTCATCATTTCGAACAACTAATTCACTTCTAACTAATTCAAGTCTTCCTTCCTTCCTTTCCTTCCGTCTTCCGTCCTCCCTTCCTCCTTTCCTTCCACCCTTCCTCCTTTCCTTCCTTCCTTCTTTCCTCTGTCCTTCCTTCCTTCCTACCTTACTCCCTCCTTTCCTTCCGTCTTCTGTCCTCCCTTCCTCCTTTCCTTCCACCCTTCCTCCTTTCCTTCCTTCCTTCTTTCCTCTGTCCTTCCTTCCTTCCTTACTCCCTCCTTTCCTTCCTCCCTCCCTCCCTCCCTCCCTCCCTCCTTTCCTTCCGTCTTCCTTCCTCCCTTCCTCCTTCCTTTCCTCCTTCCTCCCTTCCTTCCTCCTTTCCTTCCTTCCTTCTTTCCTCTGTCCTTCCTTCCTTCCTTACTCCCTCCTTCCCTCCCTCCCTCCTTTCCTTCCGTCTTCCTTCCTCCCTTCCTCCTTCCTTTCCTTCTTCCCTCCTTCCTCCCTTCCTTCCTCCCTCCCTCCCTCCTTTCTTTCCTTCTTCCTCCCTTCGTTCCTCCTTTCCTTCCGTCTTCCTTCCACCCTTCCTCCTTTCCTTCCTTCCTTCCTTCCCTCCTTTCCTTCTATCTTCCTTCCACCCTTCCTCCTTTCCTTCCTTCCTTCTTCCCTCCTTTCTTTCCTTCTTCCTCCCTTCGTTCCTCCTTTCCTTCCTTCCCTCCTTTCCTTCTGTCTTCCTTCCACCCTTCCTTCTTCCTCCCTTCCTCCCTTCCTTCCTCCCTCCCTCCCTCCTTTCTTTCCTTCTTCCACCCTTCCTCCTTTCCTTCCTTCCCTCCTTTCTTCTGTCTTCCTTCCACCCTTCCTTCTTCCTCCCTTCCTCCCTCCTTTCCTTCCTTCCTCCTTCCAACTTGGAGAGAAGTCAAGAGTCTGGAGAGTAACTACAAGTAATCCTGCGTTTCTCTGACACCTACTGGTTGCTACGTGTCATATTTACATCACTCTTTTACATAGTTGGAGCTTTGGCTGCTACTTTATCATCTCAACATCCTCTTCTTCTGTAGTTTGGCGACCAGTTTGGGTTAAAATGTAAATCAGTACAGTGTCTGCTTGGCTTCCTGTGATCAATGAAAGGTTCCTAGAGGTTCATTAGGTGTCTTTTCTTTTGTGTCATTAAGAGATTTGTAGATTTTGTAGTTTCTAAAAGGTCCCGTAGGTGGTTTCTATGGTCACTGAGGAGGTTCTGGAGGTCATTGAAAGGTTCCTAGAGGTCCAAAAGGCCTTTTCTTTCAGTCATTTAGAGGTTTCTACAGCTCTGGTAGGTGGTTTGTATTGTTACTGAGCAGTTTCTAGAGGTCATTGAGGTGGTTTCTGTGGTCACTGAGGAGGTTTTAGAGGCCCTTCAGGTGTTTTTTCAGTCATTGAAAGGTTCCTAGAGGTTCAATAGGCCTTTTCTTTCAGTCATTGAGCAGTTTCTAGAGGTCTGGTAGGCCTTTGTCTTTAGTCATTTAGGGGTTTCTACAGGTCTGGTAGGTGGTTTGTGTGATTACTGAGCAGTTTCTAGAGGTCCTTTAGGTGTTTTTTCAGTCATTTAAAGGTTCTTAGAGGTTCAGTAGGCCTTTTCTTTCGGTCATTGAGGGGTTTCTACAGGTCTGGTAGGTGGTTATATAGTCACTGAGGAGGTTTTAAAAGGTCCTTTAGATGTTTTTTGAGTCCTTGAAAGGTTCCTAGAGGACCAATAGGCCTTTTCTTTAAATCAATTAGGGGTTTCTAGAGGTCTGGTAGGTGGTTTGTATTGTTACTGAGCAGTTTCTAGAGGTTTGGTAGGTGTTTTTTCAGTCATTGAAAGGTTCCTAGAGGTTCAGTAGACCTTTTCTCTCAGTCATTGAGCAGTATAGAGGTTCGGTAGGCCTTTGTCTTTAGCCATTCAGGGGTTTCTACAGGTCTGGTAGGTGGTTTGTATTGTTACTGAGCAGTTTCTAGAGGTCTGGTAGGTGGTTTGTATTGTTACTGAGCAGTTTCTAGAGGTTTGGTAGGTGTTTTTTCAGGCATTGAGCAGTTTTTAGAGGTCCTGTAGGTGGTTTCTATGGTAACTGAGGAGGTTTTGGAGGTCCTTTAGGTCATTGAGCAGTTTTCTAGAGGTTCAGTAGGCCTTTGTCTTCAGTCATTTAGGGGTTTCTACAGGTCTGGTAGGTGTTTTGTATTGTTACTGAGCAGTTTCTAGGGGTTCATGTGGTCACTGAGGAATCTCTAGATGTGTTATTTGGTTTTTATGATCATTGAGGTGATTTTTGAGGTCCTGTAGGATGTTCTTATGGTCCTTTAGTGGTTTTAGGTGGTTCAACATTAATGTGAAATCAACAAAAGACAAAAGACTTTATGGTCAAAGAGCATTGAAGGCTCATGGTGGAACAACAACTAATTTCCAGCCACTCAGGAGTTAACGTCCACAAACCATGAAACAATCTACAGTTGTAGGATTTCACTATTGTCTGTGGAGATCCTCACTTATCCCAGTAATGGGATTGTTATCAGGGTCATTGATCGAACTTGGAAAATGTATTGTGCTGTTGGTAAATGACTGTATTAGTTTCTTTCTGCTACCATTGGTTATTTGTATGCTGGAGTACATCAAACGCCTTTAATACTGCTCAAGTAGACTGAGAGAACTTTTACCAAGAAGACCGTAGTCTGACCGGCTTTTGGTTTGGATAATCTTCACTTTGAACGTAACTGAGCATGGAGTAGATGACCATATAAAGAAAACCGTGATGTCTGCTCATCATGGAAGTAGAAAAACCTTGACTTTTACATATGTATTAGAGACTTCGGCCATGTTTATGAGCATCTGACGTTGTAACATTATATCTATCTATCCATCTATAAATGTCTGTCTGTTATTCGGATATCTCTCGAACCGTTCAGCCGATTGATTTCAAACGTTACGGGTGTCTTGCTATGGACACGAGTAAGTGCAGTGCCAAGTTTGACGTTGTTTTTGATAAGAAATGTAAAAGATATAGATAAATATATCGGTAAAAGAAGCACACACACACACATTGGATCTCATTTGAGCTGCTATCAATATGCGGGACAGAGTTAGGATGTCTGACTTTGTAGTAAAAACACACAAAACCAGATTTTGCACGCCTAATTTTTACAACCCTAACCCACTGCACCAGTAAATATACATGAAAGAAAATAAGGAAAGCATAAGAAAAGAGTTATACCGAACTTAACACATATATTATCCTTACCGACTGTGTAAAGTGAATTCAGACATTTTCTTCTAAACACATTAAATAGGTCATAAATGTATTTCTAAAAAAGGTGTAAAAACCATTTCAACCATTTAGATTTGAATTGTGGAGCTAGGCTTCACAAACTGTGTTTCAACATTTCTGTGTTCAGGATTTAGTGATTAGCATAAACCCGCCCCTGCTGCTGTAGAGGTAGAAATACATTCAGCACACACTACTACTACTACAGTCTACAGTTAGCCAGTTAGCTGAGTTAGCCACCGAGCTAGCAGTCGAGTTAGCTGCCGAGCTAGCCACTGAGTTAGCATAAACCCGCCCCTGCTGCTGTAGAGGTAGAAATACATTCAGCACACACTACTACTACTACAGTCTACAGTTAGCCGAGTTAGCCGCCGACCTAGCAGCTGAGTTAGCCACCGAGCTAGCAGCTGTGTTAACTGTCAAACTAGCAGCCGTGTTAGCCACCGAGCTAGCAGCAGAAAGCTCTCAGACATAGCGTCCATGATTCTGGTAGTGGTGGTGACTTTGATTGACAGGTGACACTTGGTAGGGGGCGGGGCTTCAGCGTTTGGGAGCAGAGAAAGAGGCTGATTTTTACACAACTTTGAAGCCTAATTTCATATATTTGGCGATTTTATTTTTTAATCATTCAAATTTGGCAGGGTGGTTAACAACACACTTTTCTGTGGTATGTTAAACTCAGAACACATATTTATTCTTACTTTACACAGACTTTAACACATACATATATATATATATTATCCTTAAGGAGCCTCTCGCTGCTGTTTAAAGTCGACCCGTTATTTTTTACAGTGCAGTCTCCTCAGGCAGTCAGTCAGCAGCTGTGCAGCGCTGTCACACTTCATCAAAGCTCCATCACCAATGATAATGTGACCTGGCCGACTCAGCACCGCCGCTCCCTGCTGCCCAGAATATTGGCAAGTGTCAGATAGCCAATAGATTTATGTATGCAAATCAGCCCGATCAATACTGTCTGCCACGGCCCGAGATCTACAACCACGCCACATCGCCTGGAATATTTCCTGTCAAATAACATCCAGTGGCCGAGGAGCGAGGGAGGAGGAGGAGGAGGGGGAGGGAGAGAGAAAAAAAAAACTTAATATGAAAGGAAAAATGATTTGGAGTAGAAGAGGAGGAAAAAAAAGTGGTGATATGATGAAGAAGGCTGGTTGTCAAGGAGACGGCAGACGGCCAATCATCAGAGAGAATAAATCAACGCAGGGCTGTCATCCCTCCCTCCTTACTCCTTTCCTTGCTCCTTTCCTTCCTTCATTCCTTCATTCCTCCTTTCCTTGTGTTCCTTCCACCCTTCCTCCTTTCCTTTCTTCCTCCCTCCCTCCTTACCTTCTTACTCCTTTCCTTCCTTCCTTCTTTCCTCCTTTCCTTCCTTCCTTCCTCCTTTCCTTCCTTCTTTCCTCCCTCCTTACTCCTTTCCTTCCTTCTTTCTTTCCTTCCTCCCTCCCTCCTTACTCCTTTCCTTCCTTCCTTCTTTCTTTCCTTCCTTCCTTCTTTCTTTCCTTCCCCCCTCCCTCCCTCCTTACTCCTCTCCTTCCTTCCTTCTTTCTTTCCTTCCCCCCTCCCTCCCTCCTTACTCCTTTCCTTCCTTCCTTCTTTCTTTCTTTCCTTTCTCCCTCCCTCCTTACTCCTTTCCTTCCTTCCTTCTTTCCTCCTTTCCTTCCTTCTTTCCTCCCTCCCTCCTTTCCTTCCTTCCTTCTTCCTTTCCTTCCTTCTTTCCTCCCTCCTTACTCCTTTGCTTTCTTTCTTCCTTCCTCCCTTCCTTCTCTCCTAAATTCCTTCCTCCTTTCCTACTTTCCTTCCTTCTTTCCTCCCTCCTTACTCCTTTCCTTCCTTCCTTCCTCCTTTCCTTCCTTCTTCCTCCTTTCCTTCCTTCCTTCCTTCCTTCCTTCATTCCTCCTTTCCTTGTGTTCCTTCCACCCTTCCTCCTTTCCTTTCTTCCTCCCTCCCTCCTTACCTTCTTACTCCTTTCCTTCCTTCCTTCTTTCCTCCTTTCCTTCCTTCTTTCCTCCCTCCCTCCTTTCCTTCCTTCCTTCCTCCTTTCCTTCCTTCTTTCCTCCCTCCTTACCCCTTTGCTTTCTTTCTTCCTTCTTCCCTTCCTTCTCTCCTAAATTCCTTCCTCCTTTCCTACTTTCCTTCCTTCTTTCCTCCCTCCTTACTCCTTTCCTTCCTTCCTTCCTCCTTTCCTTCCTTCTTTCCTCCCTCCTTACTCCTTTTCAATACACGCCACATCGCCTGGAATATTTCCTGTCAAATAACATCCAGTGGCCGAGGAGCGAGGGACGGGAGGAGGAGGAGGAGGAGGATCAGGAGGAGGAGATGGGAGGGGTTGTAGGGAAGAGAGAAAAAAAAACTTAATATGAAAGGAAAAATGATTTGGAGTAGAAGAGGAGGAGGAGGAGGAGGAGGAGAGGAAAAAAGTGGAGATATGATGAAGAAGGCTGGCTGTCAAGGAGACGGCAGACGGCCAATCATCAGAGAGAATAAATCAACGCAGGGCTGTCATTGGAGGAGAGAGGAGAGCAAGCAGCGAGGAGCCAGGAGGCATTAGAGGAGGTTTTTCCCCTCCGTCACAGTCCCATCACTTCCACTTCATACATGTCCTTCCTCCCTACTCCTTTCCTTCCTTCCTTCCTTCCTCCCTTCCTTCTCTCCTAAATTCCTTCCTCCTTTCCTTTCTTCTTTCTTTCCTTCCTTCCTCCCTCCCTCCTTACTCCTTTCCTCCCTCCTTTCTTTCCTTCTTCCTCCCTTCGTTCCTCCTTTCCTTCCTTCCTTCCTTCCCCCCTTTCCTTCCGTCTTCGTTCCTCCCTTCCTCCTTTCCTTCCTTCTTCCTCCCTTCCTCTTTCCTTCCTCCTTTCCTCCCTCCCTCCTTTCCTTCCTTCCTTCCTTCTTTCCTCCTTTCCTTCCTCCCTCCCTCCTTACTCCTTTCCATCCTTCCTCCTTTCTTTCCTTCCCCCCTCCCTCCCTCCTTACTCCTTTCCTTCCTTCCTTCCTTCCTCCCTTCCTTCTCTCCTAAATTCCTTCCTTCCTCCTTTCCTTCCTTCGTTCTTTCCTCCCTCCCTTCCTTCCTCCTTTCCTTCCTTCTTTCCTTCCTCCCTCCCTCCTTACTCCTTTCTCCATTTATTCTCCTAAATTCCTTCCTCTTTTCATCTTTACTCCTTTCCTTCCTTCCTCCTTTCAATTTTATTAATATTTTTAACTCTTTGAGATTCACTGCAAATTAAACTCATTAATATTATTATTGCAGTTTATGCTTAAATAATTATTATCATGATCCTTCTCCTCCACTAAGTGATTCTCAGTCAAGCATCTTTTCTAACTTTACAATCTTAAATAATGAAAATGACAAAATACTGATCAGATATTGACAGATGATGAGAATCGGTTCCTCTAATTGACGGATTTTAGTTATTTTGAGGACTTCATGACGGTGTTGATTTAAGCAGAACGTCTCGCTCCTCCATCACTTCCTCCAGCGTTCAGGAAAAGGCCAGACTAAGCACAAGACGAAGGGTGAGGATGAGGAGGAGGAGGAGGATGAAGGGGGGTGGGGGGGGGGCATGTCGTGTCGGCGTGGCAACAGCCGCCGTGTCACCGCCTCCCCCGTGGGAACCGCCCGTCAAACGGAAAGGTTGTGCCACATCTGCATAATCATTACCACGGCGACAGAAAGTCATTCTGGAAAACAATCAATGTTGTTTTAAAGGATCTTTAAAAAAAAAAAAAGAAGAAGAAGAAGAAGAAGAAAAAAAAAAAAAGAGGGTTGAAGTGTCTTAAAGAAGATCTAGTGTCTCGAGCGCCGGACGAACAGCAGCGCCGGCAGTTTTACCGGAAACAGCGAAGAAGAAAAAAAAAAAAGGCTCGGAGGTTTTTAACCCTCGTGTCGTCCTACCGGGTCAAATTGACCCCGTCTCTTTCCTTCCTTCTTCCCTCTTTCTTTGCTCCCTCCTCCTTCCATCCTTGCTTCCTTCCTTCTTTCCTTCCTCCCTCCCTCCTTACTCCTTTCCTTCCTTCCTTCTTTCTTTCCTTCCTCCCTCCCTCCTTACTCCTTTCCTTCCTTCCTTCTTTCTTTCCTTCCTCCCTCCCTCCTTCCTCCTTTCCTTCCCTTCCTCCCTCCCTCCCTCCCTCCTTTCCTCCCTTCCTTCCTTACTCCTTTCCTTCCTTCCTTCTTTCCTTCCTTCCCTTCTTTCTTTCCTCCCTCCCTCCTTACTCCTTTCCTTCCTTCCTTCTTTCTTTCCTTCCTTCATTCCTCCTTTCCTTCCTCCCTCCCTCCCTCCTTTCCTCCCTTCCTTCCTTACTCCTTTCCTTCCTTCCTTCTTTCCTTCCTTCCCTTCTTTCTTTCCTCCCTCCCTCCTTACTCCTTTCCTTCCTTCCTTCTTTCTTTCCTTCATTCCTCCTTTCCTTCCTCCCTTTCTCTCTGGAAAACAATCAATGTTGTTTTAAAGGATCTTTTAAAAAAAAAAAAAATGAAGAAGAAGAAGAAGAAGAGGAGGGGGGTTGAAGTGTCTTAAAGAAGATCTAGTGTCTCGAGCGCCGGACGAACAGCAGCTTGGAGGTTTTTAAGAGAGAAACAGTCTGAAGACGTTAAATGAGTCAAACATACGGAGTGAACGAGACATGGAGGAAAAAGGGTTATATTCCAATATTCACACACTACATTTCTGTGTACATTTATGTTTCCTTCCACAAGCTGCTCAGAGAAGCTAACGTGAAGCTAATGCTAACGTGAAGCTAACGTTAACGTGATTCCTGCGTGTTTAGTTCGGTAAAATATGTTCAGTAGTCAACCGTGATCTGTTTGAATTGTGTCGTACAATCACACATATGATGTTCATTACTTTACAAGCTACCCAGAGAAGCTAACGTTAACGTGAAACCTGTGTGTTTAGCAACGAGTCCTGCTCATTGTTTCTCTCCCTGAAGGATAAAGACAAGTCTAAGATAAGTTACGATTAGGGCTGTCAGCGTTAACGCGTTAATCGTGATTAGATTAATGCAATCCATAACGTGTTAATTTTTTTTAATCGCATTTTAATGTGTCAAGCCTTTTTGTCCCTTCTACTCCCCCGTAGACGGCTCCTCTAGCTGTAGCGCTATGCTTTGAAGTGGCCTCCTGCAGTAAACCTACCGCGCTGATGGAAAGTAAGAGAGCTACTGGACTTTTGAACGGCTTGTTTAACTTTAAAACACTTCCAGACGCTTCAGTTGACAAGTCAAAAGTAAAATGCAACCTGTGTCAAAACGGAGGTTTAACTACCACCGGAGTACGTGGAGTTTGAGTTAGCACCTCCACGCTAAACACCCAGGTGCAGCCAAGCCAGCCTCAGCTCCACCAAAGGACCATTTTGGAGTGTGGGAGTTCGCAGCAGAGCCGTGATTGATTCCCAGTTAAGACACTCTGGTAAGAAATGCTTTACATTATGGGCTTAAAACTGCCTTCAAATGGAAAATAACAGGATTTTAAACATGCTATTCAAAACGCCATTAATCGCGATTAACTATGGAAATTCTGCGATTAATCTCGATTAAAAAAATTAATCGTTTGACAGCCCTAGTTACGATACATTTATCTTGTAAAATATAATAATACAACAGAAAATAAAACAGACTATAAAAAGAGATAGGAAAGAAGCTCATGAAACCCCCAATCAATTCAAAATTAAATTAATATGTAAGTGAATTATTATAAAATCTAACCCTTATAATAATTGTATCTTCCTTATTTTGACAATGGGCGTTTTTCACAGCTGACGTTTACTTCATATTATAATATTTAAAAAATAATTAGAAGGGAAAGGGGGGAAAAAGAAGATGAAGAGATGGAAGAAAAATTAAAGTAAGAAAATGATGAGATGAGTAAAAATGAAGAAAAAGTAACAGATGTGTGTCTGCGGAGAGGAAATGAAGAGAGGAGAGAAAAAAGGAAGGAAGAAGTGATGAAGAGGCAAATGGAAGCAGATGAAAGAAGAGGAGGAGAGAAGGAGAGAGAAAGAGGGAGACAGAGAGAGAGAGGGGAGAGAGAGAGAGGGGAGAGAGAGAGAGAGAGAGGGAGAAAGAGAGAGAGAGAGGGAGAGAGAGACAGAGAGAGAGAGAGACAAGAGAGAGAGAGAGAGAGAGACAGAAACAGAGAGGGAGGGAGGGAGACAGAGAGAGAAGAGAGACAGAGAGGAGGAGAGAGAGAGACAGACCAGAGAGATGAGAGAGAGACAAGAGAGGGAGAGAGAGGGAGAGAGACTAGAGGGGGGGAGAGACAGAGAGAGAGAGAGGGAGGGAGAGAAAGGGAGAGAGAGACAGGGAGAGGGAGAGAGGGAGGGAGAGACAGAGAGAGAGAGAGAGAGGGGGAGAGAGAGAGAGAGAGAGAGAGAGAGGGAGAGAGAGGGGGAGAGACTCGTCCTCCTATCAGCAGATAAGAGCAGAAATGGATGAATCCTATTGGCCGGTCCGGACTCGTCTTATCTCCTCGGCTTCGTGAACTCGGGACACACTTTCATAGAAAATTTGCGAAATCAGGAAAAGCCGTGTATCGCGTCATCTATCACCGCGGCGACGGCGGCCCATACATCCTCCCGCCTCACAATAAAAAAGCTGCAATGGACACTTAACTTACTTTTTGGTTTCTTACCAATTATAAACTGGAGAGTGTGTTCAAGGTTAGGACTCAGCTGCTGCTTCCTGCTTCCTACTTCCTACTTCCTCATCACACCATCACACCAGCTTCACGTCTTCCATCATAAATCACCTGGAAGAGGAAGAAAGGAGAAGATTTAATTACATATATGTTATAAGGAGAGGTTTGACTTAGATACAGAAAAAGGAAGGAAGTAATAAAAGAAAGAAAGAAAAGAGAAAGAAAGAACAAGAAGTTGGAGGAAAGAAGGAAAGGAATGAAGGAAGGAAGGAAGGAAAAGAAAAAGAAAGAGAAAGAAACTGAAGATTTAATTACATATATGTTATAAGGAGGCGAAGAAAGAAAGGAGAAAGAAAGAACAAGAAGTTGGAGGAAAGGAAGGAAGGAAGGAAGATAGAGGACTAAGGAGAGAAAGAAAGAAAGAAAGGAATAAAAGAAAGAAAGAAAAGAAAAGAAAGACAGAAAGAAAGAAAAGAGAAAGAAAGAACAAGGATAAGATGACGTAAAATCAATAACGAGCCTTCTTGAGTCTTTAGTTGAAGAAGTTTCTCCTGAACTGAGACTGAAAG
>NC_070586.1:4538635-4551135 GCF_027409825.1 Scomber japonicus | reverse complement strand
AAGGAAGGAAGGAAGGACAAATGGAAGGACCAATGGAAGGAAGGAAGGGAGGAAGGAAGGAAGGATTGACAAATGGAAGGAAGGAAAGGAGGAAAGAAGGAATGGAGGAAGGAAGGAAGGAAGGAAGGAAAGTTTTAATCCAGATTTAAAGGTTTCCCATCAGACGGCAGCAGTGAACTGAACCAATCAGTGATGTCACTTCCTCTTTTTGGGCTCAAAGAGGATTACAAAATAAAAGACAGTAAAATAAAATGTGTTGCCTTCACGGACGATCATACAGCAACACACACACACACACACACACACACACACACACACACACACACACACACACACACACACACACACACACACACACACACACACACACACACACACACACACACGTTCTCATTGTTTAAAATAATAAAAATTAAAGGCGCAGACGGGTGAGAGAGAGCGAGGTCATGTGACAGGAAGTACAAGACACACAAAATATATGAGAGGAGGAAGAGGATGCAGCCGTCAGTTGGTCCTTCATCACTGACTCCGGATCAGTTTCACAGGTTTTAATATAACTGATAGTAGAGAATAAAATAAAATAAAATAAAATAAAATAAAATAAAATAAAATAAAATGATAATGTAGAAAAAGTTTTTTTATGGTTTAATACAGAGGAGTCAAACTCATTCATTCATTCAAGGGCCACATACAGACCAATTTGATCTGATGTGGGCCGGAAGGAAGGAAGGAAGGAAGGAAGGGAGGAAGGAAAGACAGACAAAAGGAAAGAGGGAAGAAAGGTAGGTAGGAAGGACAGACAGAAGGAAGGAAGGAGAGAAGGAAGGAAGGACAGAAGGAAGGAAGGAGAGAAGGAAGGGCAGATGGAAGAAACAAAGGAAGGAAGGAAGGAAGGACAGATGGAAGGAATGAAAAAAAGGAAGGTAGGGAGGAAGGAAAGAAAGGAAGGAAGGAAGGACAGATGGAAGGAATGAAAAAAAGGAAGGAAGGAAGGAAGGAAGGAAAGTGGGCCGGATCGGACCCCTCAGCGGGCCGATTCTGGCCCGCGGGCCGCATGTTTGACCCCCCTGGTTTAATATGTTTAAAATCAGCTGATAGAGCAGAGGAGCGGCGCTAGGAAGCTAAATATGGTGTTAAGAGTCCAAGTTTGTAGTCACATTTAAATAGAACTACAATTCCCAGAATGCACTGCTGCTGCTGCTGCTGCGGGAGGATCAACCAATCAGAACGCTCCAGATTTTTTTTTTCTGTTGCCGGGCGGGAAAATGTTCGGAGAAGAAGAAAAAGAAGTTTTGGAGGGAAAAAAAGTTCACAGCTTTGATTTAAATCGTCTCCATGGCAACAGGCAGCGAGACCTCATGGGTGTTGTAGTTTTTAAAGCGGCTGCCAGTGAATATAACTGATAGTGGTGGATTAAAATAAAATAAAATTAAAATTAAATGATAATGTAGAAAAAGTTTTTTTATGGTTTAATAAGAGTCCAGTTTGTTTGTAAAATAGAACTACAATTCCCAGAATGCACTGCTGCGGCTGCTGCTGCTGCGGCGGCAAGGAACAACCATTCAGAACGCTTCAGATTTTTTTTTTTTTGTTGCCGGGCAGGAAGTTCGGAGAAGAAGAAGAAGAAGTTTTGGAGGGAAAATATTATGACAACAGCTCACAGCTTTGATTCAAATCGTCTCCATGGCAACAGGCAGCGAGGCCTCATGGGTGTTGTAGTTTAAAAGAGATAAAATGTGTACAAGCCCTTTTATGGAAGAAAAAATCCTGCAAAATCTGACGAGAAAACTTGGTGAAAAAGTTAAGAATGATTAAAAAAGAATATTAAATTATGATTATTGGAAAAAAATAAAAGACAAATTTAACTTGAATTAGATTTAATATTTTATTTTATTTTTTATATTTTATATTAACAGTGATTGAATTCTGTTAAAATCTGATTTATGCTGTAATTTTAAGTCATAACGTTAGAATAAAACCTATCGCAGGCTTTTATTTTGGAGGAGTTAAAGGGAAGTTGTGCCAATTCTAAACATATAATTAGTATTCATTATTAATAATATTATATTTTGCCCTTATAAACAGTACTTGAGTACTAATTTAATAATAATTTTGATTTCATAAAGTAATTTTTTTTAACTTATCTTATGAATTAATGACACTTAACATCCTCCCTATTAAGCATTCATAAGAAATACACATTAATTTAAATATAAACACAATATAAAACACTTTTAAGCAGATATAAGAGTTTATCAATGTATTATTATTTATTATTTATGTATTTATCAGCAACTATAACTCCTTTTTTTATTGTAATTATCTTTTATTATAATAAGTCAAAGCTAGCTAGCATTAACCCTTTAACTGCTAACAAATACTGAACATTAATAAACACTTAAAATCTCCTTAAATTGACTAATAGTGTGTTTTTAAATTATTTATTAAATATTTGTGTAATGCTTATAAATGGTTGAGTTTTACAAAGTAATGGCAGAATCACAATTTTTATTTTTTTTTAATCATTCTTAACTTTATTTTTTAATTTAAATGGCATGAACGAACTTCCATATAACAGCACATTAAACTGATGTTATGCTTAGAAATAAACTGTATATAAAGGTTTTAGAGGAGGAAGTTGATGGAAACAGATGATCAGAGAGGAAGTAGGAGGAGGAAGAGGAAGTAGGAAGTAGGAACGGAGGAGTCATGCTGCGTTCAATGCCGATCAGGAAAAGTGAAATTCAGTCTTGAGTATTAAACATTCATCACAGCTTTCGGGGTTTGAAATGCGTCTCAAACGGGAAACTCCCAAATATTTATCATCACAATCATTTTTTTTTTCACAATGCGAAGAAGAAAAAAAAGCGTTTTTCGGAGGACGAAGTTTTGATTTCTGCGTCGGACGGGAACGCAACACGAGAAACATGAACGAGGAAAAAAACAAAAAAACGAGACGATGAGCTGATAATTAAAAAAAAATAATTAAACCAGCAAAAAAGAAGAAGTCTCATCAGCTGATTCGCTCTCTTCTTCTTCTTCTTCTTCTTTCTTCAGCAGGAGGAGGCAGAGGTCGACCCAAGCAGGACCACAGGTGCATTATGGGTAGTGTAGTTTGACCGGAGCCAGTCAGGACTGTCTGTTTGTGTGTGTGTGACTCTATGAGATCGCCTTCGCCTCGGGTAAGAAGGCCTCCCAATATTTAATCATCTGCAGAAGAAGAAAAAAATAACAAAATTAGAAGAAGAAGAATCTACGGAAGTCTGTGGAGGCCAATATTACAATTAATCAATTTAATTACATTTAAATTAAATATTACATTTTTGTGTTTATTATCTAGAATTAAATTAAATGTTTGTTTGAAAATAAATAAAATATTAAAATAATTTAAATAAATAACAAAATATATATATATAAATTAATTAATTAAAATAGTTGCATTTAAATATTAATTAATTTAAAATCACAATAATTGGATCATTTCATTATCCAAATTAGTTTTTAAGACATTATAAAAAACTCACAAAAAATACAGCATATATTATTTATTTTATATATTATTAAATATTATATAAGTATGATGTATTATTATTTATTTTTATTTATTATTATTTATTAACATTGCCTGAAATTCACTGCACATATATGAAAATAAAATATAATTATTATTTTAAATTAATTAATTAAAATAAATAGTCAGATTTCACATAAGTCTATAAATATGTATTTTATTTTAATTTTTTTTATTAAAATAAATTAATATAAATACATTTCTTATTTTTTCCATCGCTAATAAAAAGTTACATTTTAATTAAATAATTAAATAATAATTATAATTAATAATGTGATTAAATAATTTTAAATGATTAACTTTTAATATCAGCAGTCATAAACCTCCGTAACAATAATCTATGTGCTCTTGTATTAAGTATGTTTTATACATAAGTTTAAACTGAATTAATTAATATATAAAAGCATTTAGACTTTCTTTTACCTGCTGTTGTGTCTGAACCAGAGACTCCAGATATTTGATAATGACGGTTTTAAAGTCCTTCACTCGTTCTTTCTGTTCAAACAAAGAAAAGAATAAAAGTCACACAAACATATTTTTATTTATTAATTATATATAATATATTTATTATAATATATTTATTATAATCTCATCAGACTGGTTTATTAACTTCTCTTCATCTCTCACCTCAAACCTGCTCACTTCTTTACGGATGGTTTTAGAGATTTGTTCAAAGTCTCTTTCTCCCTGCTGGACCTTCCCCTCCAGCTGTAACACACACACACACACACACACACACACACACACACACACACACACACACACACACACGCACACGCACACGCACACGCACACACACACAGAGACACACAGAGACACACACACACTCACAGTCAGCTTTGATGCAGAACCAAACCTGAATTCAAACATTATAAACTGGCTTTAAAGTGATAAATCGATTATAATATCACAGTTTCCGTATATTATATTTATCATATTGGCCTTTTTATTATTAAATTATTACTTTGACTCAGAGGAAGTCATCTAATAATTGAAGGAGAGACACCATTTTCTCATATTTAGGTTTTTTTTCTCGTAGCTATGAACCAAAATGTCTCGTACAGTATAATAAACTCTGCTGTCCTCCAAAGCAATAAAACTTTATTATATAATTTAAACCTAATCATGGTGACATCATCCTGTTTGTTTTAGTGTTACTTTATTAGTAAAAGTAATATTTTGTGATATTAAACCTGATTTATAAACTTTAATTTAGTCATTGAATTGATTAAAACCAGGTGGGGAGTTCTGGTCCTCTGAAATGAGGCCAACCAGGAAGTAACTTAGAGCTGCATTCTATCAAAAGGCCACCAGGGGGCGACCGTCTCTATACAAGTCAATGGAGAATTCACCAACTTCTCACTTGATTTCTAACCTCAGTAAACGTTTTCAAAATGTGTTTATGGTCTCAATCGCTAGTTTAAAGCCTTCTTCAATGCAGTATGATGTTCATTTGGGACATTTTGGCCTCCCTGATTTTATATGTGATGATAAAGCAGGGTATGCATTAGGGCGTGGCTACGTCCTGATTGACAGGTTGATTGCCCAATGTCCTCGAGATCCAGCCCTCGCAACCATAGCAACCTCCCCGCTCCGCCCATGTCCCCGCCTCATGCCCATATAAGTAGAATCTGTGTTTTTATTTTTCCCAGCATGCACCTGAAATTTTCAAGATGGCGCTGCCCAGATTCTCAGAGCTGCCCAGATTTAACTCTAGGTGCTTTACTCCCTCCCTTCCTTCCTTCCTTCCTTTCTTCCTTCCTTTTCTTCCTCCTTTTCTTCCTCCCTACCTCCTTTCCTTCCTTCCTTCCTTCCTTCCTTTCTCCCTCCTTACTCATTTCCTTCCTCCCTCCCTTCCAATCTTCCCTCCTTCCGTCCTCCCTTCCTTCCCTCCTTCCCTTTTCCTACCTTCCTTCCTCCCTTTCTTCCTTGCCTTCTTTCCTTCCTTCCTCCCTCCCTTCCAATCTTCCCGTCCTTCCCTCTTTCCTTCCTTTCCTTCCTTCCTTCCTTCCTTCCTTCCTTCCTCCTTTCTTACTCCTCTCCTTCCATCTTTCCTTCTTTCCTTGACTCGAGGACAACAGGAGGGTTAATAAATGAATAGAAGAGTTTTTACCTGTTTTTATTCTTTAACTGAATTAAAGTCACATGTTCCTGTAATAAAACTGAATGTTGGATTAATGGATGTTACTGATATTAAACACAACCAGCTGCTTGATTAGCTTCATTAGCTTTGTTATAAAACGTCAAACTATAAAGAATAAAAACACACTCTGTTTGGCTCCATGACGTAATCCGTCAACATGAAAGAGTTTGTCTGTTTTTCACTTTAATTCGATTTTACTGATTCAATTAAATGTTTTTACTGAAGGAGACAAACTGGTTCATGTGACTCTGTGAGAAGCAGGAATGAAACACGACAAAACAAATGGCAACGAAAAGATGAAAAAATGACAAAACGAGACAAAAAAACGCAAAAAATATCCATAACAAGACAAAAACGCGTATAAACAAGACATACAAGTGTCAAAAACATGGTAAAAAATGCAGAAAGCACCCCAAAAAACGTCAATAACAAGACAAAGAAGTGGCAAAAACATCATAAAAAAAATGCAAAAAAGACAAAAAACGCAAAAACTGACAAAAAACGCAAAAAAGACAAAAAATGCAAAAACTGAAAAAACGCAAAAAAGACAAAAAACGCAAAAACTGACAAAAAAACTGACAAAAAAACGCAAAAAAGACAAAAAACTGACAAAAAACGCAAAAAAGACAAAACTGACAAAAACGCAAAAAAGACAAAAAACACAAAAAACTGACAAAAAAACGCAAAAGGACAAAAAACTGACAAAAAAACGCAAAAAAGACAAAAAACGCTAAAACAGAAAAAAAAACACAAAAACTGACATAAAAAGCAAAAAAACTGACAAAAAACGGCAAAACATCGTTAAACGGCAAAACATCGTTAAACGGCAAAAACATCGTTAAAAAACGGCAATACCGAGACAAAAAAAGTGTCAAAAACATCGTAAAAACAAGACCAAACGACGCCAGAAACACGATAAAAACTACCAAACACAGGACGAAAACAAACAGCTGATGTTAGATGAAAGAAGAAGCGTGAACGGAGTGATGAGGAAGGAGGAGTGAGGAAGCAGTGAAGGAGTGAAGGAGTGAGGAAGTGAAGCAGGCAGCAGGCGACACACAGACGGACAGACGGAGTAAAGTCCTACCTCCTCAATCTCCTGATGCAGGAAGGCATGGCGGGAAAAGCAACAAAAGGTTTAAATAAAACCATAGAAGAAGAAAAGGCAGGAAATCAAATGATCACAGCTTCCAAAACTAAAACCATAGAAGAAGAAAAGGCAGGAAATCAAATGATCACAGCTTCCAAAACTAAAACCATAGAAGAAGAATCCAGACATGAGCAAACACTGAGAAACTAAAACCATAGAAGAAGAAGAATCCTCCTGAAGCTGAATATTAAATATTAAAGGTTTTATAAACATGAGGACTTCTTTCTCTCTTTTCTTCCTTCCCTCCTTCCTTCCTTCTGTCCTTCCGTCCTTCCCTCCTTCCTTCCATCTTTCCTTCCTTCTGTCCTTCCATCTGTCCTTCCCTCCTTCCTTCCATCTGTCCTTCCCTCCTTCCTTCCTTCCATCTGTCCTTCTTCCTTCTCTCTTTTCTTCTCTGCTTCCTTCCTTCCCTGCTTCCTTCCTCCTTTCCTTCCTTCTTCCCTCCTTCCTTCCTTCCAGTCATCTTTCCTTCCTCCTCTCTTTTCTTCCCTCTTTCCTTCCCTCCTTCCATCTTTCCTTCCTTCCTTCTTTCCAGTCATCTTTCCTTCCTTCTCTCTTTCCTTCCATCCTTCCTTCCTTTCTTTCTTATATCCTTCCCTCCTTCCTTGTCTTTCCTCCCCTCATTCCCTCCTTCCTTTCATCTTTCCTTCCTTCCCTCCTTCCTCATATCCTTCCTTCTTTCCAGTCATCTTTCCTTCCTCTCTTCCTTCCCTCCATCTTTTCTTCCTTCCTTCCATCTTTCCTTCTCTCCTTCCTTCCTCCCCTCCTTCCTTTCTTCCACCTTTCCTTCCCTCCTTCCATCTCTTTCCTTCCCTGTTTCCTTCTCTCTTTCCTTCCTTCCTTCCCTCTTTCCCTCCTTCCATCTTTTTAATAGTTCATCCCTCCATCAGATCACATTAAACTGTATTTTGTCTCTTTAACTAAAACGACTTCCTGTTTTAAATTCATCTTTAATGATCAGCTGATTTATATTTAAAGTTAAATCTGGAAACTCTGGCAGACTGTTACTAACTCTAACTTCCTCTATGATCAAACATTTACTGATTTAAATTTAATTATTTAGTTCTTTTATTTTAAAATAAAAACTAACTGGACCATGTGGGTTAAATCTGGGTTAAAGTTACATGAGCTGAGCTTCATTTCAGGTTCATTCTGATTTAAATCAGATTTATTTATTAATATAGCATTTATAACATTTCATACTAAGAGATAACTCACTGTCATTTATATTAAACATTTAATCTGAATTAATTTGAGGCAAACAGACTATCCTGAGAATTAAAATAAGTAGAGACTCAACAGTATAAAGTTTATTAAATATTGTTTTGTTCTATTTTAATATGAAGGATGAGAGACAAACACAGCTGGCGTTACCATGGAAACAAACCCACTTTTGACCCTAGTTACAGCCCAAATTTAACCGTTATGGAGCCAAAATGGACACGATGGAGAGGTTCAATAATAAATAAATAAATACATTAATAATAATAATAATAATAATAATAATAATAATATTATTATCTGATGAAAAGCTGCTGAAGCTGAAGCAGAAGAAAACAGACAGAAGCAGCAGCATCACTTTTATAGATCAGGAGTCAAACATGTTGTGTTGTGTTGATGGTATATTTAAGAGGAAAAGTGAAGCTCAGAGTGTTTATATGAACAGCAGCAGCTTGATCCTGTGTGTAGTGTGTGTAGTGTGTGTAGTGTGTGTAGTGTGTGTAGTGTGTGTAGTGTGTGTAGTGTGTGTAGTGTGTGTATGGTAGTGTGTGTAGTGTGTGTAGTGTGTGTGTATTGTGTGTAGTTTGTGTGTAGTGTGTGAGTGCGGCCAACAGGAGGCGCTGTGGTTTAATAATCTAACAGCAGAATCTCAACACAGCTGATGATTCATGATTCAGAGCAGAAATAAAATTAAATAAATATATTTAAATATATTTCAGTGTCACATTAATAATAATAATAAACTTTAAGAGACAGATGAACATGATTTAATGTGTTTTATATCAAATCTATTATCTTTTATTCTTAAAAATAGACTCAAACTGAACTAATATTAAACATATTAAACCAAACTTTAACTTTGGATGTAAAAGTCATTTCAGCAGGTTTTTAAATATTTTATTATATTAACATTTTATCCCATGATGCTTTTCTGCCGTAGAAAATAAGAACATAAATATTTTTCCTAAACAGTGTTAAAATAAATATTAATAAAACAAATAAAGTTATGAGGCTTTTAAACTGAAAAGCTGGAGACAGGAAGTAGATTGTGTTTGTACAGTTTTATTCTGTTTTATTGATTTTGATATTTGACTGCTTTATAAATAAAATAACTCTACATTTTAAATGAATATATGATCATTTTTTAGTTAATTCTTGTTCATGCAAACTTTTAATGTATTAATATTTTAATCCTTTTTAAACTGTCCATTCTTCACATGCTTTTATTTTTTAGCACAAATTCAAATAACTAAAAAATCTTTGGTAATATTGTTAAAATATTATAATAAAACAGTTAAAATGTCTATAATAATAATGTTTAAATAGTATTATAGGACAGTTCAAATATATAGTTTCACTGTCATATTATTATTATTATTATTATTATAATAATTATAATGTTTTCTATAATAAGGGCAGATATAATATATAGCTATGGAGGCTCAATCTGACGCAGCTCTCACAGTTTTAATGGATCCTTTAAATAAACTGTGAACTCGTCCTTTAATCACCTGTTTCTGTTTCCAGCAGCAACGGGAAGTAAAACTCTTCCTCCTCTCTCTTTTCTCTCTCTCTCTCTTTTCTTTTTTTTTGGACTCTAGAAATAAAAACCCCTCTGTGTGTTTTCTTGTTTTTTTCTCGTCTGTTGTCAAAGTGAAGCGAGACGATAAAACCCGACTGACTCTTTTTTTTTCTGACAGGAAGCAAAAAAAAAAAAAACTCAGAGCGGCTCCGAAGAAAACGCTGGTTGTAACTCTACTGTGGATCCTCCTCGTCTGCTGCTGCTGCTGACAGCCTTCATCCTCCTCCTCTTCCTCCTCTTCCTCCTCCTCCTCCTCTTCCTCTTCCCAAAACCCCACTCTGACAGCCTTCCTCCTCCTCCTCCTCCATCTCTTCCTCCTCCTCTTCCTCCCAAAACCCCACTCTGACAGCCTTCCTCCTCCTCCTCCTCCTCCTCCTGCTCCTCTTCCTCCTCCCACCAAAACCCCACTCTGACAGCCTTCCTCCTCCTCCTCTTCCTCCTCCCAAAACCCCACTCTGACAGCCTTCCTCCTCCTCCTCTTCCTCCTCCCAAAACCCCACTCTGACAGCCTTCCTCCTCCTCCTCTTTCTCCTCTCCTCTTCCTCCTCCCAAAACCCCACTCTGACAGCCTTCCTCCTCTTCTTCCTCTTCCTCCTCCTCCTCCTGCTTCTCTTCCTCATCCTCCTCCTGCTCTTCGTCCTCCTCCTCCTCCTTCTCTTCCTCCTCCTCTTCTTCTTCCTCTTCCTCCCAAAACCCCACTTCTCCTCTTCCTCCTCCTCTTACTGCTCCTCCTCCTCCTCTTCTTCTTCCTCTTCCTCCCAAAACCCCACTTCTCCTCTTCCTCCTCCTCTTCCCCCTCTTCCTCCCAAAACCCCACTTCTCCTCTTCCTCCTCCTCCTCTTCCTCCTCCTGCTCCTCCCCCTCCTCTTCCTCCCAAAACCCCACTCTGACAGCCTTCCTCCTCCTCCTCCTCTTCCTCCTCCTCCCAAAACCCCACTCTGACAGCTCCTCCACTCTAATACCAGACCCCCGACCGTGTGTGTGTGTGTGTGTGTGTGTGTCTGACAGTGTGTGTGTGTGTGTGTGTGTGTGTGTGTGTGTCTGACAGTGTGTGTGTGTGTCTAACAGTGTGTGTGTGTGTGTGTGTGTGTGCGTGTGTGTGTGTGTCTAACAGTGTGTGTGTGTGTGTGTGTGTGTGTGTGTGTGTGTGTGTGTGTGTGTGTGTGTGTGTGTGTGTGTGTGTGTATCTGACAGTGTGTGTGTGTGTGTGTGTGTGTGTGTGTGTGTGTGTCTGACAGACAGGAGGAGTTTATGTGGTGACAGCTTCAGCAGACGGTCTAATAAACTACTTTTCTCTCTCCTGCTCTGTGTTTGTCGTCTCTTCAGCCAGAAAAAGAAAAAGAAAGAAAGAAGAAACGTTTCTATATAAACTGATAAACGGAGGGAAAGTTTCCACATGACTGAACCTGGAAAAGGTGCGTTTGTTTTATCTGACTGGACACACAGACAGCTGCAGACACACTGACGGAGAACTAGATATCAAACTGTACTGAGGGTAAATACACATTATTATTAATTATTATTATTATTATTATTATTACTATTATCATTATTATTTATTGCTATTATTATTATTATTACTACTATTATTTTTTATTATTATTATTATTACAATTATTTATTATTATTACTATTATTATTACTTTTATTATCATTATTATTATTTTATTATCATTATTTATTATTTATTATTATTTATTATTATTATTATTTATTATTATTATTATTATTTATTAATTATTATTAATTACTATTACTATTATTAATTATTATTGTTGTTATTATTATTATTATTACTGTTATTATTGTCATATATTTTATTATTTGCTATTGATTTTATTTTACTATTTAAATATGTTTTTATTATTTTACATCATGTTTTCAGTTTTTTATTCTGGTATATAATTCTTAATTATCTATAATAATCTCCGTTTGTCTTCTTGCCGTTTATCCGGGGTCGGGTTGGGGGTCGGGGGGGCAGCAGCCTAAACAGGGAAGCCCAGCCCGTCCATCTCTTCCCGGGGGATCCCGAGGAGTTCTGGGGTTTCCTACCGGTGGGACGGGCCCTGAACACCTCACCAGGGAGGCGTCCGGGAGGCTTTTAGTTTTATCATTTTTAATTCACTGATTTTTTAACATTTTGACCAGTTTTATGTCTTAATGAAACATCTGGAAACGTTAAATATTAAATGTTAAATATTGTGTCCCGAGAAAGGAAACGAACTGAACCAACCAGAGGAGGAAGAACTAATAAATAAAAACTTATTTTATGAATAAATGAACCTTTTACTTCCTGTTTACATTAAATATGGAAGTTCAATCTTTAACCTTCCTGTCGTCCTCCCGGGTCAAACTGACCCGTCTGTTTTGACTGTTCCTTCTTTCCTTCCTTCCTTCCTTCCTTCCTCCATCCCACTTTCTTCCTTCTGTCGTTCCTTCCCCTCTCTCCTTCCTTCCTTCCTTACATCTTTCCTTCGTCCTTCCTTCCTTCCTCCCTTCCTTATTTCCTTTCCTTCCTTCCTTCCTCCATCCCCCTTTCTTCCTTCTGTCGTTCCTTCCTCTCTTTCTCTCTCTTTCCTTCCTTCCTTCTCTCCCTCCATCTGTCCTTCCTCTCTCCTTCCTCCTACCTTCCTTCCTTACTTCTTTCCTCCGTCCTCCTTCCTCCCTTCCTTATTTCCTTTCCTCCCTTCCTTCCTCCATCCCCCTTTCTTCCTTCTGTCGTTCCTTCCTCTCTCTCCTTCCTTCCTTCCTCCCTGCCTTCTTTCCTTTACTCCCTTCCTCCCTCCTTTCCTTCCTTCTTCCCTCCTTTCCTTTACTCCCTTTCTCCCTCCTT